>NW_027498671.1:0-108612 GCF_021521415.1 Bidens hawaiensis
CTAGGGATTTCTAGCCCGGTTTTAGTAAAAATGGCATTTAAAAGAAGATTTTGGTTTTGGAAAAATTACAGGGGACTATGTGGATGGCAGGGGACATCCAGGAGAAATTTGGGATTTTTCTAAGATCGTTTGGTATTTACGACATATTTAGTGTTTAAATGGTGGTTAAAAATAGATAAGTAAATTTTAAATATAAGAATTAATTCTGGAAATATTTTTATAAAATTCCCCACTGTTAAAAAGTGATTTGTGCAAAATTTCAAGATCCGAGAGTAAACGGATAATTATTTGTGCTAATTATCAAACTTTTAAAGTAAAACGCGTAAACCGGTGAAGTTCGCTTAAGCGAGCTGACTGGTGCACAAAAACCCTAAAAATGAACTATTTTCATATAAATGAGCTAAACAAGTAAAAATAAATCATCCGAAAATAATTCGGATGATTTGAGTAATTTTAATCTATTTTAATAGTTTCCGGTACGCCAAAGACGGAAACGGGTCCCGCGGCCAATCGGGACGTCTAAACCGAGCTATAATTTCACATCTTTAATTAAATTATCCGTCAACCACTATTTTCGGGTCGTGTGTGACCAAACTCATTTTTGAAACATAAAAACGGATAACAGTGCTAGGCACGCAAACGAGAAAAACGACTAATAGTAGTTGTGACCTTGGAACTCTAAACGACATCACAATCTGAGTCCGGAGAAGTGTTTCTGGGTTAACCTTGCCCCCAGAACGGGTACAGTGCTGGGTTGACAGTGTCCCCAGGTGTACCGATTGATAAGATTAAAGATTCTATAAACAATAATTGTACAATAATGATCGTAGGGATCATATTACAGATTGGACGAGTTAACTGATATTGATTGTTGTTACCTACTTGCATGTGCTAAGGTGAGTTTCACGAGCCCCTTTTTACTGAAATGTTTTAAATATTTTCCCGGGGCGGAAAGCATGTTTATATCAAAATGATTAAGTACGTGCTGAACGCATGGAAATGAATGTATTTATATAATGTTTAATGTACGGGAATCGTACGGTAATGTATTGAAGTGGTAATTGTTTGAGTTGTTAATATTGTAAGGTCCCGCAACAGTTTCTGGGGTAACAGAGTTCCCAGAGGTTATTGGAAGTATGTTTCTGGGGTAACAGAGTTCCCAGAGGTTATTAAAGGTGTTTCTGGGGTAACAGAGTTCCCAGAGGTTATTGGAAGTGTGTTTCTGGGGTAACAGAGTTCCCAGAGGTTATTGGAAGTATGTTTCTGGGGTAACAGAGTTCCCAGAGTTTATTAAATGTATTTATGGGTTGACAGTGTCCCCAGATAATATTATGTTATGATATGGATTTATCATGGTTTACTAAAATTGTGAAACTCACCAACTATTCGTAGTTGACCCGTTTTCTCACATGCTTTTCAGGTACAACTAAGATAAAGTGATTGATTACGTGCTAAGTGCTTGATGTGTGTAAGTTTTGAGTGCTGGACGTTAGGATACATTATAACAGATAGAATTATGAATCGTATTGTATGAAGTGTGTATCACCTAGACGATAATGAAAGACGAGACAATGTAATTTTGAAGTATATTAATACATTCGATTTTTTTTTATAAACAATGTGGTTGATATCAGAGGTGTCTGTCGCATCCCGTTTACGTTTCCGCTGCGGTTACGGGGTGTTACAATAATATACTGTAATACGATACTTTATATTTAATTCATTAAACATCGCTTTTATATCACTACAAATAAAATGTCATTTAGTGGCACACGATTAACTTAATTACCCTTCATCAATTACTCACTCACTGATAACACTAGTAGAAAAAATAGCTTTAAATGCGGTGAAAAGGGGCTTTAGAGCAGTTTTCAACAGCGTCAAAAAATAGGTCCTCAAAAGGTATTCTTATTATTAGACGCGGTTTTGGAAAGCGCGTCAAATTCTTGAAAAACCGCATCAAATGATCTCTATAAATTCCAAAAAATCATTTTTAGCCACGCTTTTAAACCGCGTCAAATGAGCAACTCACCATTCTAGAAATATTATTAGTCGCACTCTTAAACCGCGTCTAATGAGCATTTATAATTTGCAATTATGGCGTCAAATCCAGAATTTAACCTCCCAAATCTATTTAAACCACTCAATTTTAACAATCAAATTAATCCATCAAGAATAACACCATTAACCAAAATGCACTAAATCTAGAATTTTACAATATAAACTTCAAAATACAAATTTCAGCTACACCAAAATGCATTAAATCCATAACTTTACAATATAGATGATTAATCTATGAAACAAAATATAAATCTAAACTACAAATACTTCTAATCAAGTACACCAAACTTCATAAAAAAGCCCGACATCAAGTTCTCAAGTAAGTTGTCAATATATGTTTGTCATGTCTTGCACCATCTTGCCACTCTCGCCCACACATCAAGATCATCTGAATGCTCGTTGAAATCTGGTCCGTGTAATTTGATCATTTCACTCTTGTATTTGAGCTACATTTTATCAAAACAAAGTGATCATAGTTGTACTAGAAGTTGATAGTAGGGCTGAACATGAAGAACCCGAACCTGAAATAACCCAATAAACCAACCATTTTTAACCGAAATCCGAACCCGAATATCAAAAGTTAAACCAAATTAACTTCTTGTTAATTTACACCCATAAAATCAATATTTAATTTTCATTCATATTTCGGTTTTAAACCGAACCAACCCCCTTTTTCATAACCGAACACGTTTATACCATGTGTACCCAAATTTATAGTTTTTTTTGCAGTTTGTATTTATACTCTTAGTCGGATTTCGGGCCAAATTAAGCAAAAGAAATCCAAGTCGGTCCTTTTGATTTGCTCACCCCTAGTTGATACGCTAAACCTAATTTTATAAAAATGATAAATGATAAAGATAACTTATAAATGCTTGTTTTGATTCTTGGGTACAAAACTAAAAACCCACAAGGCTATTAATGTTGAGGTCTCCCGCCCAATATTTTTATTGCTTTCCTTCTCAAGATGGGTATCTAACAATACTTCAAACCACTTAACTTTTCGACTAGTTACTTGTTACCTTCTACTAGTGGCTTGTAATTTTTCCTAATAAGATGTAATAAATATTAACGCATAAACTGTAATGATTTTTGTCCTAATATTTTAAATTTAATTTACAAATAAAACTAGCTTACCAATTGGGTACAACGCTCATCAACCCTTATGGATCCGCTCGTATGCAAGCATATACCTCCACCAATACCCTCGTTAGTGTGGTTGTCTCTCCCGCTTACAGATTTTTTTAACCATTTTTCCGTGTTCCAACCCTGTAAAGAGAAAAAAATATATGTAAAAAATCTATAAAAATAAACAATAATGTATGAACTCCCTTACCAAACACAATGTCTTCCATATGGCACGAGCCACCAAATCAGGAGGAAAATTACATATTATGGCGAATCTTTATTCTTTGTCCCTAATAAAATGTCCAACGTCCTTGGCTTTTTCTTTAGATTGAGCTCTCCACTCACACATAATGTCACCGACCATTAATTACATAACAAAATTCGTTATATACGAGTTGTTCATTTTCTGGATCCCAACAATAAAGAATCTATACAAAATAAAAAGTAATAGTTAAATATGCAAAACTAAAACAAGCAAGCAAATATAAAGAGTTAACTGATATATTACCCCAAAACAAGCAAACATACGAGCAATCGCATTCTTTGGGACCATTCTAATTGTGGCCCAAGGTTCAACATAGTGCTCCACCAGTATCTTTTGTTATTTTTCTTTGGATCTCATGATCCGCAAACCTACAATATTGAAATAACCAATATTTTATGGGTTTGGGCTGGATATGAGACAAGGTTTTACAATCGGGTATGGGTTTGGGATTACCTAAACCTCACCCATTGCAATCCCTAAGAAAAATAAGCAAATAAAAATTCTAGTGCTTTAATTTGTTACAGTGTGTGTCATACAAATTACACACTTTAATATTAATTAGAACTCAAATCTGGAAATAGCAAAATACATAAACCATAAATTAATAGCCCTATAAATCAATTTTTAACATACATACACAAATCACAGTCAACTACCCCAGAAATCGAAAGTTACGATATGTACCCTATTAAGATATGAGATGTTTATGATTAAGCCCAAAATCGAAACCCTATGTTGAAATTAACAGTGAGAGCCCTATCTAACCATAAACCAAATCTTAAAATACAAAAGATTTTGTACATACTTTCTACTTAGGGACAATGATGATTTGAGTGAGCAAGTGGAATCTGTATCACAGCAAGGGTGATGGTAAAATTGACCTAGATAGGGGGGGGGGGGGGGGGGGGGGGGGCGGGACTTCTCTTTTGTTTGAGCAATTGAGCGAGCAGTTGAGCAGGACTTACATTTTGTTTTGAGCGGGATTTTCAGAATGAGAAGGGGATAATTGGATATTTGGAGCTTCAAGAAGATGTTTATTATTTGTATATTTCATGTAAATTTCTTTACAATCTTTTTATAATATCATAAATTAACATTTAAATACTAAATAATGTTAAGTATTTTATAGTTTATATATAATCAAAAAGGCAGAGGTGCAAACGAGTTGAGCCGCTCGCGAGCTATCTAGGATTAGCTCGTGAAAAAACTCGATCGAGCCAAGCCTAAACGACCTCAAGCATGGGCTCGACCTTAAAAGTAAGTTCGTTTCATATATATATAACTATGTTGAAAAAATAAACATATGTATAATATATAAAAACTAATTCATGATAGTAAACGAGCTGAGCTCGAGCTATGTGTAAGTTAAACAAGCCAAGTTCAAGTCTAGTCGAGCTCGGGCTCGACTCGTTGGCACCCTAGTATTTAGGCTCGGGGTCTAGCTGAGCTCGATGGGTGAAGTTCATATTAATTTATTTAATATGCATATTTTTAGGTTATGGCTTGTTTAATAGTGTGAAGTTCGGGCTGGTCTATTCGAGACTTTGTTTAGACTTTTTACTAGTAATGAAGTGTGTGTATACTAATATACTATTATTATTTAGTATTAAAGACTTAGTTTAGATTTGTAATGATTGTGATATAGATTAGAACCTGTGTAATATAAGGGGTTAAAAAATACAACATAAAGGTTTAATTTAATAATATATACAATAATATATAAATAATGAAAAATAACATTTTATAAATAATAAATCTCTAAAAACCTCTTTGAATGCAACATTTGAGGTTATACCCAAACTTTTTTTAGTAATATTTACCTATATGGACTCGTTTTATGTGTTATCAGGAAACCTAAACCAACCATATTGTAAATAATCAGGTCTAGGTTCGGGTCTTGCCATGTTCATGTGAGGAGCAAATATATCACACTCACGAGACATGAGCCAAATTGGACCCGTTAAATGGTATTATAGTGACATGGGAACCGGAAATATTGGAAATAACCAGGTCCATAGTTTTGACCTATTTATGTACGAATCGATTGTTTAACGCCCATATTAATTATTAATCATGTTTTCCCTCCAAAATTCTTAATCTTTAATCTCCTTGATTCTAGATATATTCATGGGTTAAAACAATTTGTTATGTGGGTTATCAAATAAAGTCATATCATATAATTGTCTTTTACTATTGAAAACTAATACGGAGTATGATTAATTGCATGTTATGTGGTCAGCCTTTCTATATTTATAATATAAACTGATATACTTTCCTTCCGAGAAAAAATATTTCATTTTAAACAGATTTTCTGGATAATAACTTAAATTTAAATTTCAAAAGTGTCGACATTGATGATGTTGAAGATGATGATTAATAATAATAATAATACTACGTATATATGTGTATGTTAATACACAGTAACTGTATTTGCATGCCATAGACTTTTATTAGTAAATATAAAATGTGTTTTGATCAAGCATCTTAAACATTTGTTTAATTAATATACGTGTGCTATGTGCTTTGTTTTTTTTTTTGTTTTTTTAAATTTACATTCATTAGAATTAAGATTTGACTAAACATTAAAATTAATATATATTAATACAGATTTGATAATCTCAACTGTTTTTACAAATTATATTGAGTAACGAGCAAATGCGGCTTAAGATTTATATTATTAGATAAAGATGGGAAAATTTTCGTGCACCATTAATTTTATTCAATTTTAAATATAAAAATAAAGACTATAATCAACTTAAAAGAACCATGTATTAACTTTGATCTTTATATAGTGATTATTTTACATTTATTTTTTGTAACCGGGACCGACCTAATTCACGTCTACTCGTCGTCCTAACGCCCGATACCGACCGGTGTTTTTTGTTTTAGTTTCAGTACAATAACAAACTTGAACGAAATCGGCCCAGTCCACGTCTACTCGCCTCCGTACCACCCGGGCCAATTCACGTCTACTCGCTGTCATAACGCCCAATATTACCGATCAGTGTTTTTTGTTTTAGTTTCGTTACAGTAACAAATGTAACCGAAACCGGATCAATTTACGTCTATTCACCTTCGTAAAGCCCGTTTGAACATATGTCGATTATTTTACATATGTTAATTTTATATCTCGAGTACTCTAGACCACATGTCTATTAATTTTAAAATTTGATTACAAATTTTTTCGTTACATTTATGTCTTAAGTCGTGTTAGCACTTTTGAATGTTCACGGGTTTGTTTGCTTTGTCACATCCTGTATAAAATTCTAATCGTTGCGGGGGTTCAAATTCTAGTTAATATTAATTTAGAACTTCCTTATGCACTGCTCTTTGTACCTTATTATAGTTGTGTTGTACTCCTGTCTTTGTACAATGGGTAAAGCTTCTGGTAGACTTAATGCATGTATTGGTGATGAGTAAGGACAAAGTGTATTAGGCACTGCCACGTTCTTGCTCCGTTAGATGTGTGGTTCCACATCCCTTTTCATCTTTTCATCACCGTGAAACGCTCTCAATCTCTTCTTGCGAATGTCTCAGCTTCAGGTATGTTATGTTGCCCTTCTCATCTTTGTATTTTTGTTTCCTCTTCTGTTTCGAGTTCTAATTTTTGTCTAACCCTAATCCCCAAATCACATTATTTTTTATTTGGAATTGATATTTAAGGTTTTTGATAGACCATTTTATTTATCAATTGGTAATTTTGTTTCGAGTTTTGCATAGCTCACTGTTGTGTTCTTCGCTTTTTAGGATTCGACTGTTGAATCCGGTTTCTGTCTTTTCCTTTCATGCTTTAGTTGAAGGTATGAATTTCTTTTGTATTAATAAACACTCTAAATGATAATTTGAGTTCAGTCTATTGTCTATAGGTATAATGTGCCATTGGTATTTGTGATAGTTTGACTTTGATTATGTGCTACCGGCAAAAACGAACGGACCACATAATTGTTCTATTGTTTTTTATAGTTGGTTAATTTGATTGTTTTAACTGCGCTTATAAGGTGTTCAATGAAATGCTTATAGGATGTTTTGAAGAGATTGTGTTAATTTCTTGCTATAAACATGGACTAAATGCATGTTTGTAGACTATCTGAACTATGATGTACTTAGTCAATGATATTTTTAAATTATTGTGTTAATTTCTTGCTATAAACGATATAATTAGTAAATGTTATATATTAAAAGTATTAACAGGGTGTAAGTATAATATACCAGATGATTCTCAGATTTTTAAAATCTAATTGCAATTCCATTTATTGGTATAATGGAATAATAAACCAACATTATACATAAGAAAAATAAGCTACCATTTTAACTATTTTGCCTATCCTTCCTTGCACATGCAATGTTCCATTTTTTTAGTTTTTTTGGCCGTTAAACTAGAATGTAACTTGCATATCATAAAGAAAGTGGAGTCTTTTTAAAAGTTTGTTTTCTGATCCATGTGCATCTGTATACCTTGACAACATTCTGTGGTTTCTTCTGTTTTCCCTGTAAATAATTTTTTTTACTCTAAATTTGTAAATCATGAATGCCTACTAGAAGAAATCACCATTGAATTATTTAAACAATCTAAAGCCCTTTTATCTGAATAATGAATGTATAGTGTATGGTTTAAGGCTTGGAATTTTGTATTTGGATATCGGAACAATTTTTATTAACTCAATCATATGGTTTTGGTTATAGTTATATATTTTGAGTTATGTTCCATTTTAGCATGTTTAAATCCATGAATAATTTGATTATTCTAAATGTCCGTAGTCGATCATAGTTGTGGGAACAAATATGAAGGTAAGACTATTATGAACTTGGATTGGTAAATATTCATAAGGTATGAATATAGCAAGGGTTGCTGCCAAGGTTTATAGATATTTATGGGATAAATATTGGACTGACCCGCCCTCAATTTTACTACATGGAATCCTTGTTATTTGTGATCATAAGTAAATTTGAGTAAATGCGAACATCATAGTATCCTCATACCTGAGATACATATTGGGTCTTGATATTCACCAACTAATACACTTTGACTTAGTTCTTCGTTGCTCTGAAATATGTCAGTACATAAGGCTAAGCTCAAGTATAATACAAGGTGACAGTGAGAGATGTATGTAGTCAATAGGGGATTTGTCTCTCTTATTCGTTGAGAGTTAAACGTCTAAGGCCTGATTAGTTAAATCAACAGAGAATGATCACTCTGTGTCTCTAGATTTAATATGACATTTGTGGCAAAAGGATAAATGATAATTTCACCTCAATCATTTCAAGTGTGGGACTTGAAGGGGATGATGTTATTGAATGGAACTTCGTCATGCGCATTAGGGATAGTAAACCTTTGTTAGGTGGTATTTCCTATTTGCATCAATCTTCTATGTATCTTGTGCAATTGGGAGATTGTTGGAATCGATCTGCCCAAGACACATATTTGAGTTGATAAACAAAATTGGGTTTGAGTTTTGGTGGGGAAACCCACCCAAGGTGGACGGCCCCATCTCTCTCTCTCTCTCTCCTTTTGTTATTTTCAATACATGCAATTGATCTAATTGGGAGATCATTATTATTCTTGGGTGAATTGATTTACACTCTCTCTCACACACACATTTTTCTCACTTCTCTCTTCTCTCGGCCGATAACCCAAAGAAAAACAAGAGGGTGATTTGCAAGAAGTATATGGATCCTAGCAACCTTGGTGTTTGTTGAAGCCCGTTGGGTATACAAGCTTGAGGTATCCTCCATTGGAAGCTCGTCACTCAATCGTTCATTTCTTTCAAAGAAGAAGACTTGAAGGTATGTGTGTTAACACCCTATGGTTGTTGTTTAATAGCATGCATAATTGTATATGGATCCTGGATTGGGTTTAACATAAACGGGTTTATGTGTATTGGTAAAAAAAGATTTAAAACTAATTTTTCGCTACGTTTTCCTCATAAAAGGGTTTATTTGGACTTGGATAATCTTCCTAATACCCAACATAAACAATCAAACAAATTTTGTAACAGTTGCCACATGCTCCTCGTGGATACGATACCCTACTTACTCAATCTATATAGTTTATTAGGTTTTTAAATGACTAAAACGACAGTCATCAAGAACCAGATAAAGCTACAAAAGAAAAACTGGACATTGTGATTGACAGAATTTCAAAAGTCTTAGAAGTTGAAAAGACTGTCAAAAATAACGTCTTAGCAAATGAAAACTTGAGGAAACAATGTGAAAAGGAACAAAATAAGGAAAATGAAAAATTTATGTGCAAATATGGTGGGAAACCAAATTTTCTTGTGAAAAATAGGATTCCCTTTGAATCTGTGAAAATTGTGACAAAGAAAGAGATTGTTAGTAGCTTCAAGGTGATAAAAGGAAAACTCTTAAAATTAGAAAAAGCAGTTGTTCAACACCTTAATGTTAAGAACAAGGGAATGCCCAAAAGACTGACTCGTCCATCAAATATTGAGGAATCTGAAGTCAAGGTACTTTGCGACAAGTCAAAGTTTTCAGTCTCCAAACTGAACAATGCAAAGAAGATGAAAAGGACAAGGTATACCTCTAAGAAACCAAAACAAACATGCTTTAAGGTGCCTAAACTTACATTTGAAGCAGAAGCTGAAGCCAAAAGTTTTCCAATCAATTGTGATATCATACTAGATGGACTATTTTATAATTCTAGGGTTGAATATCTGAGTGTTCTAATGAAAAATGGAGAAATTGAGAAAATCACCTCCAAAAATGACTTCAAAAACCTAGAGTAATTGACTGTTATTGCATCACTGCATTTCTCTGATTATCAGGAAAGACACGTGTCTACCAGTGCACAACAATCTGAATTGCTGAGATATTTGAGGGAACAAGAAAAGTTGGGATTTCCTTTTCTGAACAAAAGGGAAAGATTAGATGAAACAATGTCAGAAACTATGAAACCAATTATTGCAAGTTCATCAAGCAAACACTGCAGTGTTATCAAAGAATGTAGCAACATTGAAAGGGGAATGAATATCCCAATCCCAGAAATCAAAAGAGATAAACAAATTGTAAACATTCTATATGATGACAGAAATGGAAGGTTCTTGCTGAGAAACAGTGTATGGATGTTAAGCCATATAATATTAAATAACATCGAATTAGAGCTTCTTCATGTGGAGGATCTTGAGGAGATAATCAAATGGAATATGCCTTCTCAACATTCCCACCATAGGGAGATCTCACTTTTCAAAGAAAAGGCTGTTGCTGTAAGATTTGGCAGAAGAAATGAGACTAGAAGCTCAAAGAAAGGAAGACATTTACCTTCTGTTTAAATTTTACTTTGTAATGTCCTTTGGACATAGTTTCTCTCACGTAGTCTTTTCACTTTGATATGTATTTTTCACTTTTGGAAATTTGATGTCTATTTTGGCTAAGTGTATGTAACCTAATAGGTGTTTTAGTACAGCTGAGGTTGTTCCAATCTAGGGGGAGATTGTTGGGATGATAAAAGACTAAAGGAAGATTGGAATCTTCTCAGCCTCTCTGAAAATGACGAAATATGGAAACCAAGCAAGCTTAGCCTCCTAGAAAGCTTTTACTTGGCCTATCAAGGTATTTTTCTTTCCCAGCAAGGTTATCTTCTAGAATTCCTCTTAAGTGATAAACCGAGCAAGGTTCACTTTGTCTAACAACGTTGTTCTTCTAAGTCAAGCAAGGTTTGTTTCCTAGCAAAATCTTGACTAAGCCAAGCTAAAACCAAGTCTATTGGTAAATCTAGCAATGTTTATTCATAATAAACAGTGGTCCCAGCAAGCTTGAAGGAAGTTGATCAAGAAATTAGTTAAGGACTTCTAACTAGCTAGGTTCAACTCAGAGCAAGCTACAGCGTTACCAGCACACTTGGGTTTGCTTAATAAGTTAACATAACAAAAGGTTGAAGGGAATTCTAAAGAAAAAGGTTTCTCGTAGGACTATTATCGGGCAAAGTTTGATATAGTCAAGAGGATTGAAATCTTCTAGGTGAATATTTTCTAAAAAAATAGTCTAAGTAAAGCTTACCCAGAGAACTGTCCTCCAGCACACTTAATGGTTACCAGGTCTGCTCGATAAAGACAAATGCTACAAAGCTTGCCTAAAGACCTGTTTTACACTTAGCATTTATTGTAAAATGTTTGAATATGATTGTATTAACCATTAGGGTTTCTAAAAAGAGAATGTCAAGTGTCAGGCTAGGCCTATAAAAGGAATATTTTAGGGCAGGCCTAGGACACACCTGAGACTAGAGAAAATAGTGATTTGATGGCAGCCTCCCTCCTGTACGGAAAGCTGCTATAGATCATGTCATTCCACCTTCATACCCTAATCGATTTTCATTGTATCCGTCATAATATTAATGGAAATCTTTTGAGTCATTGTGTGTGTTTGTTACTTTAGTGTCTGCGGTGCAACAATTAGAGTGGTATTGATTCTGCCTTTAATACTCTATTGTTCTTTACAAAATAGTAGTGTCGTTAACCTTATTGCCAACACTTTGGTGTGGGTTACGACAATGAGTTAGCGAGCTATCCTGAGAGAGAGATGTACCGACAATATTTTTGGTTTTATACATGAAGAGAGAAGACATATTTATATATGTTATGTCAGGGACGGCCATAAGTGGGCAGGGTGGTCGGCTACTCCCGACCTAACACCCCGATATGCCCGAAATTTTTATTAAAAAATGTATATGTATTTATATGTAAACAAATATGTAGTTTTAATCCTTAAACTCAATTACACAACGACTAGCTTAGTGTAGTGGGAAAGGTGTATCGCTCTCAACCAAAATGTTGTGGGTTCTAGAATCACTTGATGTTAGAATATGAAATGTGACAAGTGCTGAGAGGTGAGCTGACGAGTCGCTTAATCTTTGTACAATATAATTGATGAGCATAACCAAGCTTCTAATTTATGTCATTTAATCATCCAGCGGGTCTTATGCAGCTAACACCTCCTTCTTTCAAAAACATGCCAGCCCAACAACATATATTTCATTTGTTGAATTTGATTCACTTGCAAGAAAACTAAACGGCTGTTGATCGTCTATTTCAAGAGCAGGTGCGTGAGGATCAATGAAATATGGTTAGTCACATCTCGTACGTTCAACGTGAAAATCGAGAGTTACGTGCGTTGGTTACTGCTTAAGGGGGACAAGTTAAAGAAACAAGATGAGAGTATTCTTCATTTAACGTGTAAAGACGGCATGTTAAAGAAGCTGAAGGGAAATGATGATGACAAAGACCCTGATGAAGGTGAAAGTCGTGGTGAGCAGCAACCAAGTGTTGGTACATCTGGTGGTAGTGTTGGTGGTGAAGGGTCAGATAAGCAATTAGTAGTGTATACTGATACTACTAATGTGCAGCTGGTAGAGTCTGTAAAGGCAAACATGATCCTGTTCATGGATAACGATAACGGGATAGTGATGAGAATGGCCAACGCGGATGAAATCGAAGAAGGTGAGTTTGTTGATTGTTCATTATCGAAAGAACAAATCGCCTTGATTTTGGGTTTAAATGAGGAAGAGGTAGATGAGTTGGAAAAAGAGGACGATGTGGTGATCGTGGATTACGAGGTTGTATGGTTTAATACGTGTATTCCAATTGGGTATACTTCATTTGATTATGACAAGGTGGAGGTAGAAGACGTGACAGCCAAGGAGTACCATGATTTGTATACCCGTACTAACACAAATGAAGAGATTCCATTCTTCACATCAGAGCATTATCAAGCGGCTAAAGAACGTTTGGAAAAAAAGAAAAAGAAGACTAAAGTAAGAGAAGCGGGTTCCGGATCGAAGGATTCGGAAGTTAATGTATTCGAGGGGATGTTTGGACACAATAAGTCTCGTACAAACAAGCTTATTGGTGTTTTAAGGTATGCGGAATAGGAAGAAGACAAGTAGTTGAACGCTCGTGCTACTGCTTATCAGATGAAGAAGTTCAAAGCCTTGAAGACGGTGAAGAGTGATATAATCTCGTGGTTATATGATTCTGAGCTGGAAGTATGTACAGTCAAATGGGAGAATGTCATCTAATACTTTCAACGTATTACCGATGTTCTTACATTAACGAGGTGGGATGTGCATACAGCAACCAACAAATCGTTCATGAATCGTGGTGAAAACCAGGTGGCCGATTGGTCTACAGGAATTTATTACATGAGGTAAAACATGGTTTTATGTTTTTCAAGCCTCGGGTTACGACGCGCAAGTACATTGATGAGATAGATCCGAGAACTGGCAAGAGGAAACTAGTTCTTAAAGTAAAGCCGCCTTGCACATTGAAGAGTGTTCTTGTTAAGACTTTCCCCAAAGTCTTTACAAGAAGCTTAATAGGTGGTATTATGATAACCGTACGTGGAAGTCGTGATCGTGTTGGGTTCATGGCTGAAGACCTTTATTCGAGTAATTGACCCGATGTGATTGGTTATTTTATTTGAGTCTGATAATGACGCACTATTCAACAATCAGATCAGATGATCTGGCTATGCAATTTCAGCGTGTGGTTCGTGTTTGACATGCGTTCGGGATTCATAGTTGTGCTGACTGGAAGACCAAGCGCTTCAAGTGATCAAGATAAGGAGCTCGATACAAGGGGGAGTTAGTTAGTACACGTTTTATCATCTCGATCTTTGTTAATTGTATTTGGCATTGTTATTAACGTAAGGGTATTTTAGTAAATGTATAATTTTTCATTCGTCATTGATATACATCTATTTATACATCTCGAATCCCTTGTAAAGCTTTGTTTATTTAATGTTTTGAGTTCGGTTTAGTTTATGTTTCGTTTAATTAAGGTTTTGAGTCAAGTAGTTTATATGTTTATCGTGTTTTATATCTTTTGGTGTCTTGCATGTTAAACTTAATTCTTTCTATCATTTCATGCGAAGTTTATGCTCGTTTTACTCATCATTGATTACATGATTACTTCATTTACCAGTTTTGATTTATGTTCATGTAGATGGTGGCTTGGTGATCAAGGGAAGGAAGATCTAGAAGGTTCTAAGCATTACTTGGAGTTCAAGGAAGAATAATATCAAGATTTGGCAACAAATAACAAGAAATAACATGAAAATCAGGAACCCCCCTCCATGACCACGCCGCGCCGCGCGAAGGCATGCCTTAGGGGGGCCCGCAGCGCCTTGGCCTCCCTGGTCAGCCATCTTTGCAAGTCCAAGCCCATTACTCGCTTATATAAACATCTTTTATAAACCTAGCCAATTCTACACAATATAGCAGCCGATTTTGAGCCAATTTCCAAGGGTTTGAAGGTTTCTTGGAGGCTAGGAAGCAAGGAGGATCATCGAGCTATCATACAAGTGTTCAAGGGTCGATTAAGAAGGGTTATTTCGTTCTTTATCATCATCCTTGTTCATTATCTTTCATGATGTTTCTCTTTGTTCTTTGGTTTAGTTATTTGTCTTTGATTATAACTATGTTAGGCTAGACTTCATGTCTACCTAGGTTTGATGAACATGTGTTGACTTGATTCTTGCTTTTGACAAATGTTTTGATTATGGTTTCGTTATTTTAATAGTAAAAGACTTGATTTTTCTTTCATGATGCATATGAATGTTTATTATCTTGATTGATTATTAACTATTGCTTCACATAGATCTTATATCTCTTGATTGTGTTCTTTAGATTTTGGGTTTATGTTTAATCTTTACTTGGTGTTTTGATTATTGTGATTGAATGGCCCATTAGATCATAGAAGCTAGTTGATTGTTGGTTAGGGTTTTGAATGTTCTGCTAAATTCCAATAGCTGTAAGGCGAGGAGTTGTTCATGTCTCTTGGTCAATCGCATGCTAGGATAGATAGTGACAACATTCTTGCTTAGTGTGTTGATCCTTGTTCATGATATCGTGTTTAGCTTATCAAGTTATCTAGGGCTTAGTGTTTCGTAAGATTACTTTCTTTAGATACTATTAATTAACCCTATGTGATAACCGTGAGGAAATCAATATAACTGATTGCTTAATAATCTAATATTCATTCTTTAGGATTTTACTTGATGCGATCAAGGGTTCTTTAGGGTTTGTTAGATGAATACGTTTAGAAATCAGTTTCCATATCATGTTATTTGTCCATTGCTTGATGATTGTTGATACATGGGATTCTTACCTAGGTAGATTCCTTCTTTGATTGGTTTCGATCTTGTGTTTAATTGCTTATTTCTTGTTTACTTGTTTATTTGCTTTCTTAGTTAAATCTTAGTTTAAAAACCCCCTTTAAACATTAAAATAAATAGTCGAGTCTAATTAGTTAATTAACGTAATTTATAGAGTCTTGTGGGTTAGATATTCCAGACTTACTTAGCTTTAGTACAATTAACCGGTTCACTTGCCGGTGTTTTGTGTAGTTGAGTCATATGTCTAGTTTTTATTACTTGTTTAGTCTAGTTAATATTTAATTGATTGTTTATAGCACATCAAGTTTTTGGCACCGTTGCCGGGGACTCTTGGCAATTGCGTTATTTAGTTTTAATTGGACTTATTTGCTATATACTTGCTATTTGTTTTATTTTTGTTTGAGTCCTAGGAGTCTAATTAAATTTTTGTTTAATTTAGTTTTAGTTTTTATTTTTAGTCTACTCACTTAATCCGTTGCGTCCTTAAGGTTTATGCCACATCTTCGTTCGCAAGGACCACCGTCGGAAGCTACTTCTTCACAAAAATCGTCACCGCACAGTTCACCACCAGAAAGTACGAGAAGTCAACCACACGTTCAAATGGCCGACGACAGAACAATTGCTGCTAAAGCCTTCAATGGCTTAACCGGAAACCAGTCATGCATCGTCGTTCCCGCAATCAACAATCCCAACTCGTGGCAAATTCCATCATACGGCATGAACAACATCGTTCAAACTAATCAGTTCACGGAGGGTGATGACGAGGATGCACCAGCTCACATTAAGAGACTTTACCGTGTTCTTAAAAATTTTAATTTACAAGGTGCTACCGAATATGCTATTTTCTTACATATGTTTCCGTTTTCACTTGCAGGTAAAGCAGCTACTTGGCTTGACACGCAGCCACCTGGCACGTTCACCACTTGGGAAGCACTACATTCTGCATTTATCAAGAGATACTTCCCACCGGCTAAAGCAGCTATTGTTCGCGATCAGATTCACTCGTTTCACATGGAACCGGGGGAGCAATATTGTCATGCTTCGGAGCGTTTTCAGAGCTTGCTGTCTCGATGCTCACAGAATGGTCTCACACCATGGACTCTCGTGGAAAAATTTTACAATGGGTTGAACTACGAAACCCAAGTTCGGTTCGACACGGCCGCGGGAGGATGTCTACTGGCTAGGAATAATGTCGCCGAATGTAACGAGATGTTTGAGAGCTTCGCTCAATCGGACTTTTCCAAAGAGCCACATCGCGGGAATTCCACTCCCGTCAGCAGTACATCCTCATCCGCTCGAGTTGTACACCAGGTTAATCTGGATACTAGTGTGGCTGCTGCTTTGGAATCACCGACTAGAGAGGTTAAGGAACTGAAGGCCAAGGTGGACAGGTGTGAGTTTTGTAGAGGTGGACATGGTACGTTGGAGTGTCCGATGATGAATCAACAGGTCGATTTCGTTGCTGGTCAGACTAGGTTTCCCAACAATTACAACAACAATAATCAGAATTGGAACACTTATAAGAACCCGAATCAGAATAATGTTAATTGGCGTCCGTCGGGTGCACCACCCGGATTTCAAAATTCTTATAATCAAGGACAAGGTCAGTATTTCAATAATAATAACACCGATGGTACTAATGTTCAAAATAATGTGCAGGATTCGAACGGTGGAATGGGGCGTTTGGAAGAGATGATAAAGCTAATCTTGGAGAGAGATCAAGTTACACAGAAAAAGTTAGCCGAACACGATTTGCTCTTCAAGAATCAACAATCTTCTATTCTTGATATTCAAAGGACTGTTGGTGATATTGCTCGTCGTTTAGAAGAAAGGCCCCCAGGTCAGTTTTCGGGTATCCCTCAAACGAATCCGGCTGCTCAATTGATTGCCATCTCCACTCGTAGTGGTAGGGTTTTTGGTCCGGAGGTAGTTAGTAGAGGAATTAGGGAAGATAAGGACGATGAGTTGATAGATGAGGAAATAGAGGTAGAGGCTCCAGGTAAGTCACAAAATAGTACAACACCAATCATAGAGCCGCAAGTTAAGAAAAACACCGATAAGAAGTCGTTTGGAGTCCGGCCACCACCACACACCATTGACCTAGCCTATGTCCCGTATCCCGCTCGTCTAAAAAATCAAAAGTATACTAAAGATTACGGGCATTTTCTTAATATATTTAGCCAATTGAATGTCAACCTTCCATTCGTAGAAGTCCTTCAGCATATGCCTAAGTACGCCAAATTTTTGAAAGACCTTCTTAAAAGAAAGGATAAGTTGGAGGAGCTTTCGACTGTGCCCCTAAATGGAGAGTGTTCGGCAGTAGTTCTCAATAAAGTACCGGAGAAATTACCCGACCCCGGTGTTTTTACCATTCCATGCCTTTTCGGAAGTGACACGACATGTCAAGCATTAGCCGATCTAGGAGCTAGTATAAACCTCATGCCATATTCGTTATATGAAAAGCTAGACCTAGGAGAGCTCACCCCTACTCGTATGACGTTGTCTTTAGCCGATCGTTCCGTTAAGTATCCGAGGGGTGTCGTAGAGAATTTGCTCGTTAAGGTAGATAATTAGGTTTTCCCCGTAGATTTTGTTGTTTTAGATATGGAGGCCGACTAGAGAGTTCCAATCATTTTAGGTCATCAATTCTTACGTACTGCTAGGGTGGTCATTGACGTGTTTGAAGGTAAGATCACTCTTAGAGCCGGTGATGATAGTGCCACCTATTTGGCTAAGTCCATGATACATCCGAGTGGTCAAGACGGTCTTATTGATCCATGTCACCCAATTTACTCGATAGAATCAGTTATCTCGGGCATGGATCTTAGTCTTGACGATTCCTGTTCTGTAAGTTTAAGTGTGGGGAAGGAGCGAGCGGTTTCTAGTTCTCGGGAAATGGTGAAGCATGTTGGAGTAAAAGGTGGTGGTAAGCGAAAGATTGAGAAGGTTCGTGGTGTTAGAAAGAAGAAGACCAAGATTGACGACTGGTCGGATTGTTATTCGGTATCTTTAAGGGCATTGGAGTTCTACCGAGGTGGAGGAAGCTCCACTCGGTCCGCCACGTAATTCGCATAAACATAGGTTCTTGAGTGAAAACTCAAGTGTAGAGTTTGTAGATTTTCCTTTATTTTAGTTTTTATTTTCTTAGCTTTGTTGAGTCGTCGAGTCGCTGACGTAGTATTTTGTAGTTCTTCATTGTTTTTGCGTTTTTGAGTTTTGCTAGGTAAAAGTGAGATTGAATGAGCTAGAGAGACGATCCCCCAAGGAAGAATTTAATGAAAAAGACAAGTATGGGGATGATGGAGCAGTGGAGCCGTATACTTCATGCTTATTTCTTTGCTCCTGATTATTATATATTATATATTTATTGGTGAAATACTTTAATTGCTTAATATCTATCGTTACGATAAGATACAGTTTTAGATATGTTTGTTTGTTTTGTTTGGCCGCTTACGTTCGTGAGAAAAAGAGTTACCAATTGTTGAGCACGTTCATAGTTGGAGGGAATTCATTGAAGAATATTTTGGCATCATGTTTCATGCGCATATTACCAGCTAAGTCTTTTCCATTATCAAGCATTTTAATTTTTTTTTATTTTGTTTTTATAATTTTTAGAGTTTTAGTTTTTGTAGTCCGTCTTTATTTTTAATTTTATTTTAAGTCGTCCTTATCCTTGCATTGAGGACGATGCAAAATTTAAGTGTTGGGATAGGATATTTGAGTCATAGTTTAAATTTAACTTTTAAAATAAAAAAATTAAAAAAATGCTTTAAAAATGTCCCTTGAATTTAGTTTTTTTGCGTTAAAGTAGGAGATAATGATATTTATCGGGAAATTGGTTTTTCAAACTACTAATAATATAAGATAAATAGAAGAAAACGCACTTAACTTGGGATGTGTTGGTAGGCTCAGGCTTGAAAATGAATGGGAAATTTGATAAAATGGTTAAAACGGAAATCTTTTGTGGGTAAAGCGTTTTGTCCGTGGAAGATAAGTAATGAAAGATCGGGCCATACTCAAGCCTCAATTATTGGTATGAAAAGTGGAAATATTATAAATTTTAAAAATCTGAATACGTTATCATATGATGCTTGGTTAGGTTTAACGTTAGAGCATGCCGTGTAGCCTGTTATATAAATCTTAAACTGTTAGTTTAGTGTTTTACACCTCATTGGCGTTTGGTTTTATAACCTTAAATCCTGTATTGATGGGATGCTTCGGGTCCGGAGACCATGGGTTTGTATGTAATCTATTCATCTGGGTATTCACAATTCCTAAGTGGGGTTGTGGATATTTAAAATTAAGCCAAAAAGAGCAAACCCTTATAAGTCTATAAACATGATCACAAAAGTACAAATTCACTACAGACTTGATCATCCACGCTGTTAGCCATGCGGGGTCCCCTTGCTCGCGTCTCATTACCATTAAGAAACGGACCACAAGGGACACGCTACATGTAAGCCCTACAGATGAAATTTTGCATACTCACCTATGGTGATGGATTTGGGGTATTGCTTGATAACGGGGGTATGTCAAATTGTGGGGAGCACTAGCTATAAATTAATTGAACCTTAATAGTATCTAATGGCTGCTTGGTAGACTTTGATGCTTAAGCTTAGGTGGATAAACAATACCCTTGATCGTCTTAACTATTCATGAAAAAAATAGAGCAACAAAAGTTTTAATTATGCTAATTTTGAGGTTTAAGTCAAGTTGGGGTGGTCTGGTCTGGTAAAAGCTGAAAATATGCGGTCTTAATTGTGTAAACCACTGAGTACTAATTTTCGGATTTTATTTGTCTCGGTAAAGATTAAGGCATGGGTTTAAGTGGACAACAATATCGGTGATCGCGGTTTTGCTTTTTTCTAAGCTTTAAAAAATTATTTTATATGTTTGTTAGACTGTAATTTTCCGATTCTGATCCAACTGCATCAGACTTTTTCAGGGACGAAAAAAGAGTAAGTGTGGGGATATTTGATATACATCTATTTATACATCTCGAATCCCTTGTAAGATTAAGGCAAGGGTTCTTTAAGGTTTGTTAGATGAATACGTTTAGAAATCAGTTTCCATATCATGTTATTTGTCCATTGCTTGATGATTGTTGATACATGGGATTCTTACCTAGGTAGATTCCTTCTTTGATTGGTTTCGATCTTGTGTTTAATTGCTTATTTCTTGTTTACTTGTTTATTTGCTTTCTTAGTTAAATCTTAGTTTAAAAACCCCCTTTAAACATTAATAATAAATAGTCGTGTTGTAAGTCGAGTCTAATTAGTTAATTAACGTAATTTATAGAGTCCTGTGGGTTCGATATTCCGGACTTACTTAGATTTAGTACAATTGACCGGTTCACTTGCCGGTGTTTCGTGTAGTTGAGTCATAAGTCTAGTTTTTATTACTTGTTTAGTCTAGTTAATATTTAATTGACTTTTTCTAGCACATCAGTCATGTAAATGACACATTCGTTACAGTAGTTAATAATGAATGTGCTCATTCGTATCTATTTTGGTCCATTCATTAGATCTGTTAACGAATGAGGACAACGAATGGTTTACTTGTTAGTCTTAAAGTATTAGCTTAAAGTATGATGACGAATGAATCTCATTCATTATGACATGTATAACGAATGGCTTCATTGTCTATATATATATACAAGTAAGGTATTAGTTAATTGAGTGAGTTATCCTTATTATTCATTAAGCCTCGTTATGCTGCCCAAATACTCTCTCAACGTCTAGCTTAACGTAAACCTAATCGTATAATCATATCAAGTGACTAGATCTAAATTGTAATCGTAATAGTAATCGTAATCAATCTAAATATGGTTTCTCAACTGGCATCAGAGTAGATGGTTGCTCATGATACGTCAATTCATTGCTAGATTCTGATTCGAGACGTGTTCTTCAAATTTCGGTTACTATTAAATCAATTTTATGATGATTTAATGTGTGACTGTTGCTGTTGATGTCAGATTCGTGTTCATAAGATCAATCTGATGCTTCATAATGTATTTTGAAGGTTAATTGGTGATGTCAGCCATGGATATATCTTGATGAAGCTAAACTGTTTAATCAGATTTGATTATGATTTGTTATGTTATTGATGAAATTGATTGTTAAATCATGTTCCCTATTCAAATCCGAGCCTTCGTATGAATTTTGGTGGTTTAAGATGGTGATTTGAGTGAGAATTGATGATTTCCGCCATTAGTGGAGCTTAGTTTGTAGTTTCCGGCAAGATAACCGCTTTACGGCTGTCGTAACAGATTATTCCGAAAAAACACGCTTTTCTGGTGCTAAAGTAACTGAGCTAACCACTCATTCGTAAAATCATTGTACCCTTTTGTTATGGGTTCTTAACGTATGAGACATTAGTTAACAAGGTTTGACGAATGTGAATATCCTAACAATTGAGATGTCATTCGTTTAATTCTCTAACGATGAGAACCATTCTTAACGTATGAAGGACATTCGTCAATGGGTAAAACGAATGTGGATTGTTTAACGTATGAGACCTCATTCGTATAACTGCTCTAACGAATGAGGGTGGTTATTTTATAACGAATGTGATTAGGTTAACATATGTGGATAACGAATGAAGCCTCATTCGTTCATAGTTGATGTGTGTGTGTGTCTATATATATATATATACATATATATATACATATATATATGGAAAGATTTTCTTAAATGAAATTTTTCTGTGATATTTTTAATCAGTCGGACACTCTTTTTGAAAAATCTGGCGACATATTTTCCGGCCGACTTTTTACGCGAATCTACTGGCCGAGGGGGATACCATGATTAACTTAAAGGAGAGTGTGTTTGAGATTTTTGATGATTGTTCAAGACCTTGCCAAATTTGTCAAGATATGAGGGAGATAAAAAATTTCCAAGGAGTTTATTTGGCTTGTATCTTCATATGTTCGCAAATATTTCTTAAAACTTTACTGCAATTCGGGTGGTAATTCATGATTGCAAAGCTACATTTGTCTGAGTTCAATACTGCAATTGTTCTTCAATCTATCCCGTTTACTTCTTTCTGAAGGACATTGATCCTAACAATGTTGGCTACGAGTATTTGGCGGATTACATCTGTTGAAGGGGAAAATTCTTGAATGGATTGATTTTGTTGAGGAATGTACGAGTCTTATCATTAGAATGAAGAATCAGATCGTTTAGGATTGATTAGTGGAGGTTGGATATCTGTATCATATTGTAACAACGTCAAAATATCAGATCAAGAATATCAAGTTTCAAAAGTTAAAGGACCAAAAATGACAAATTCTAAACTATAGGGTTTAAAATGATAAATCTGGTTACCTGACCCATCGCGATACGCGATGGATCAGAAGGGAAACCCATCACGTATCGCGATGGATTGTCTGACAGGCAGGGCACGTGGCCTACCACGTGTAAACACGTGGCACAACGTCGCCACGTGTCACCATGTGGCATCACATCAGCCACGTGGCAAGCCAATAGGGCAGATCACGGGTCTACGTCACGATACGCGGCGTGCTTATCAAGGGCCATAGTGTATCGCGATGGGACCCCTGATTTGCCTATAAATAACAAGCTCGGGATTTCTCATTTCCCACACCAAAATTCATACACCTCTCTCTCTCTTTCTAGCATCTAACTAAAAGCCTCGTAAAGCGTGCCTTCAATCACCTTGATTTCGTGCACGATCCCTCGTATTCCCTACCACTAAACCATTAATATCGAGATACTGATGATGTAAACTTGAAGAGCGTGCCATCCCGACGTCCCAACAACCCGCCTCGTAAAGCGTGCCGACGTGTGGAGAAGTATTGGTGTGCCTCATTTTGCGTTCAAGGAAAGGTGTTGATCAAGAAGATAAAGAAAAGGGTATAGACGTCGAAGTGTTGCTCGATTGTCTAGGGTAAATATAAGCCAAGAAAGTTAGGCATAATGCCTAAATAAAATAATAATAATAATAAATTATTAAAAGGCTTCAAACCCTAAGTCGAGTATATACTCGATACCTCGATAAATAAATAAAAAACCTAACAAAGAAAAGAAAAGAAAGAAATATGAATATGATATCAATGTGATTATTATATAATTCTTTGTTATGAAATATTATTTAAGTTATTATGATTATTCTTAAATAATACAGAAAAGAAAAGTATATGTTTCTTAGAGAAGAAGAAATATAGGGTTTTAAAGAAAAATAAAATAAGATTAACTAAAGGTTTCAAAAAAAAAGAAAATAAAATAAGTTAAAAAGAAAGAGTTTTAACTTATAAAAGAAAAGAAAGAAAGAATTCTTTTTAACTAAATATTTTAAAGTAAAGAAAATATAATCGAGGTAAATACTATAAAAAGAGACTAAAGGTCTTAAGCCGGATTGTATATCCGACTAACAAAAATTTATACTCGTACTATAGGTGTGAGATAGCAAGAAAAGGGAAATACCCTCGGACAGTGTATTGAAGCTGATCCAAAAGAAAAAGGTGAATACGCCCCAACTTTACTAACTTGTTTAATCGAGTCAAAAGAATTAAATGAAAAATTACATGGGAATACGTGTCTCTAAAACGTTATAAACAAAAGTAAGCGCTAGCCCTCAGGCTGTCGTGTACGTTGGTTTGAATCCTTACATATGTGGTAAATAAGTCGGTGGGCACACCGCGCCACACTTGGTCATGACCTCCGCCACGATGGACCAGACCTAACTTACGTCCGAGTGAGACTGACCATGTGTATACGTATGGTACCTAAGTAATGTCGAACGGTGCGGTGTTTGTTGGGGTGTCTTGTGTAAAGACTTATGTTTATAATTGTGTTTGTTTTAAAAGCTTGATTATTCCTATGCCACGATGGGTTGGACCTAAGTTATGTCTCGAGGGGTAATCCAAGTAAACGAAAATATTTTAGCGTCAGCATATTCACCAGCATATGTTGCTGACGTATTTTTTAATATTTTGCAGGTAATCAAGATTAGGAGCTTGGAAGCTCGAAGTGCTATGAAATCCGATGGCTCAGATCTTTTGTTAAAACATTAAAATATTTAATGGTGGTTTGTAATAAACAAGTAAATATTTTGTAAAACAAGTAATACTTTAAAACGGGTATTTTATAATCCCGTCTTTTGATTGTAAATAATAATAATTTAAATCCACATATTTATAACTTCCGCACTTAACTCTGATGTATTTACAAATGTGGTACCAACATATGTGTCACATGCCTAGGACGTGGTTTGGGGTGTGACAAGTGTTGGTATCAGAGCCATCGATCTTAGCGAATTAGGTATTAAAGAAATAATACCTAAGCTTCGATCCAAGTAAATAGGAAAAATATTTTGTTACTTGTTTAATTTAAATAAAGATAAGATAGGCTGGTAAACCTTTTCTATCCATTCTCAATCTAAACCACCCAACCTACAGATGTCGTTCAAAAATATAATGGATGGATTCATGAGAGATGCGAGAAGAGCTGGAATTCCTGAACCCCTACCGAAAGATAACATGAGCGAGGATTACTACGAGTCCTTCTTCAATCAAGATCAACCAATTGACTGAACCAAACCAATATATTTCCCTTGAACAGAACAATGTACGGTCAATCTACCCGATAGTCCACCAATGCAAAGGAATGATCCCCCCAAGATACTCAAGTTATCATCCATCAAGCATACCGATGTACCACCCGTCCGAGATCCCAACGTATCACCCATCTGAGATCCCGACATACCATCCATCCGATGTTCCAACATTCAACCAGCAAATCCTCATTTGTCGTATGCATTCCTCTCCCACAAACAAATTAAGGAGGAACCTATGTCAGATTCGTCCGATTGGATTTAATGCCACTCCGACCAAAGAAGATGGCACACTGGAACTTCTGCGTTTGACTCAGTTGATTCTCACCCCCAAAAACTATGATAGACCTTCCCGAAAGCCAAGAATGAGAGTTATGATGTCGTATGAGAGTTTCCGTATGCACCCGATAGTGAAAGAGACAGCCCAGTTGATGGAGGGAGAAGATCCTGAAGAGGAGGAAAACCCGTAAGAGGAAGAGGACCCCAAGGAGGAAAATCCCAATGAAGTAACAACACCAATGGAGGAACCGTCCGATTGTGACTGCCCACCTGGACAATGATGTGTGCAACCGTTCTTCCACAAGAATTTAAGTTATGGCTCTGCAGACCCCTATGTGCAATACCTTGAAGAATTAAAGAACAAGTCATCATCAAGCTTCCCACTATATCAAGGTAAGATCCCATCAATCGAAGATCAAGCAAATGAGATCTGCGAGCAAAATGAAGCGGCTGAAACTTTCTTCAACTATCCATCTAACGTGACATCATCACCATACCCTAAGAACCACTACGATATTGTCATAATGAGGTACCGTGATCCGCCACCTCGATATGGATACCCGAACGAGATCCCGCAATCCTAAGAGGAGCATCTTGACAGAGCTTTGCACAAAACTGATGATCTGAGGAAGAAGGTAGCTGTTGATGGAGCCAAGAAGAAGAAGAAGATATGAGATAAGCTTCTTCGAATATGCAACAAGATGACCAAATTGGTGAAGAAATACATGAAGGATTGAGAACCCCAAAGTGAATCAAGAATGGTGATGTGTATTATGTGTTGTAATACGTGTTTTATGTGTAATAAAGAACATTGAAACGTTTTATGAATAGGGATAAGTATATATATCGAGTACCGATATATATAAATGTTTGTAATAATATATATATATATATATATATATATATATATATATATATATATATATATATATTTGTGTGTAAATGAATAAAATGGGTATTTAAGAAAAGAATGTTATTTAAATTTCAACAACGTCTAAACAAAATGATGCTGAAGCTTCCCGAAAGGAAGTAGAAAACTGGGAAAATAAAGAAAAAGAACAAGAACAAGAACAAGAAAAAGAACAAGAAGAGCGAATACCCAATAAATATATGAATCAAATACAACAAATGATTAAAGAAGCCGTTATGGCTTAATCTCAAGCTAGAACTCAATCAAGGAAATCCTAATCCGTTGAACATTCACGTAAATATGTCAAATCCCATCCTAAATCGTCTCACATAGAAGAGAGTGTTCACGAGTCAAATGTTGATGCTGATGTTAAGCAAAAGTTTAAGAAGTTAAAAATTGATAGTTGTTCCTTTAAGGATTTCAAGTATTTTGGACCCAAGGAGTTTTATGGCGAAAAAGGCGTCATTGCGACTGTAAGATGGCACGAGGAAATGAAGTCGATTGTGATTATAAGTAAATGTTCCGAGCAAGAGAAAATCCAATATTCAGCCCAAATGTTCAAGGGCGAAGCTCTGGAATGGTGGAAAACACTGATAATGATCAAGGGAAGGCAAGTGTTGTACAACTTATCATTGGAGGAGTTTAAGGAGATGATTATGGCCAAATTTTGCCCGATGCATGAAACCGACCAATTCTAAACAAAATTTCTAAATCATAAGGTCGTAGGAACAAATCTTCGAGAGTATAATACCAAGTTCCACAAGTATTGTCGACTCGTGCCCCAGCTGGTAACCCCCGAGTCCAGTAAAGTTACTCATTACATTTGGGGACTTCCACGGGAAATCCACGATATGGTAAGATCTCACCTTCCACAAACCGTCGACTATGCAATGGAGTTGGCTGGATATCTGATGGGCGGTATGGTCCACAACAAGGAAGAAGACAAAAAGGTTGTCCCGTTCACGACCAAAAGAAAGGAGGAAATGCCCGCTTCAAGGGCAAAAGTATTGATCAACGCAAGTCCGGATTCAATTCCAGCGTTCCACAATGCAAGAATTGCAAAACGTATCACAAAGGTCACTGCCACTTCGCTCCGTCCTCTACCACAACCGTCTGCGATTCATGTCACATACCCGGCCACGCAATGGCTGATTGCTTGAAGAAGACAATGACCTGTTACAACTGCAAGGAGATGGGTCATCTGAGCTTTGAATGCCCTAAGAACAAACCCACGACTGGTGGTGCGGGTGGAATTGGTCAACGAAATGAAAAGAAAGGAAACGCAAGAGTCTTTATGCCCGACAACAAGAAAGCGGCCGACATGCCGGAAACCATCACCGGTACATTCCTAGTTAACAACACATATGCTAGGGTTTTGTTTGATTCGGGTGCCAACTTATGTATTATAGATTATAGCTTTTGTAGTATATTAAACGAACCATTAACAAAACTAAATAAAACTCTAAGCGTCGAGACCGCTAGTGGTGAAATTGTCAAAATCTCCGAAGCCTTAGAAAACAAAAAACTCTTGTTAGCTGGTTATGTTCTACCTATTCAATTGCTACCCATGACTCTTGCTGGTTTCGATATTGTACTTGGTATGGACTAGCTATCCAACTATCATTAGGAATAGTAAAACCGTTGAACTTCGAGCCCCTGATAAATGAACCATTCGAATTGAAGGGGAAAAAGACGCTGGCCAAGTTAGCATAATTTCTATGATCAGGGCTAACAAATTTTTAAATGGTATGCTTAGCATTCATGGCCTACGTCACCGAAGAATCCAAACCGAATGAGATAAAGGACGTGCCTATTGTCTCCGAGTTCTCTGATGTTTTTCCTGATGATATTCCTGATATCCCTCCCGATAGAGAAGTTGAATTTAGGATCAATATTATGCCTGGTACTGCTCCGATCGCTAAAGCCACGTATCGTCTAGCTCCAACTGAAATGAAAGAATTAAATAAACAACTTGACGAGCTTCTCGAGAAAGGCTTAAATCGACCAAGTTCATCGCCGTGGGGAGCGCCAATTCTATTTGTCATGAAGAAAGATGGGTCAATGCGCATGTGTATCGACTACGAGCCTTAAACAAAGTCACAATCAAGAATCGTTATCCACTCCCTCGAATCGACGATCTTTTAGACCAACTCCAAGGTGCAAGTTATTTCTCAAAAATCGATCTTCGTTCTGGTTATCACCAACTCAAGGTTCAATCTGAAGACATTCCAAAAACAGCGTTCTAAACAAGGTATGGACATTATGAGTTCACGGTCATGCCATTTGGCCTCACTAATGCGCCAGCCGCGTTTATGGTCAAGATGAATCAAATCTGTAAACCTTACTAAGATAAATTTGTTATCGTATTCATTGACGACATACTTATTTACTCTAAGTCTAAGGACGATCATGAAAATCACTTTAGAACTTTACTTGAAATACTAAGAACCATGAAGTTGTACGCCAAGTTCTCGAAATGCGTGTTCTGGCTGCATGAAGTACAATTTCTTGGACACATTATAAAAGTAAATTGTATTCAAGTGGACCCCGCTAAGATTGAAGCTATCTCTAAGTGGGAGATCCAAAGTCGCCAACCGAGATTCGAAGTTTCTTAGGTTTGACCAGCTACTATCGTAGGTTCATTGAAAACTTCACTAGAATAGCCATTCCCCTAACTTCGATGACTGGTAAAATATCAAGTATGAATGGGGAACCAAACAAAGAGAGGTGTTCGATATACTCAAGCAAAAACTCACCCAAGCACCTAAGCTAGCCTTTCCAGAAGGTACCGAGGATTTTGTTTTCTTTAGTGACGCGTCCCATTATGGATTAGGATGCGTACTAATGCAACGCAAGAAAGTGATCGCTTACGCCTCTCATCAACTCAAGGTACACGAAAATAACTACACAACTCACGATCTAGAGTTAGGCGCCATATCTTTGCTTTGAAGATATGGAGGAACTATCTCTATGAAGTAAGATTTATCGTGTATATTGATCATAAAAGCTTAAAACACATATTCGAGCAAAAAGAGCTTAACATGCTTCAAAGACGCTGGATGGAAACACTAAATGACTACGACTGTGAAATCGTTTATCACGAAGGGAAGGCTAACGTTGTAGCTGATGCCCTAAGTCGTGAAGAACATGAAAAGCCAAAAAGATTCTGAGCGTTAAGACTAGAACTCCAAATAGATCCCATCGAACAAATCAAATCCTCTCAACTCCAAGCGATCAATGAAAACAAGATCTCCGACGAAAAACGTAACAACACCATTGACTCGCTAGTCAAAGGTGACGATGGTATACTTAGAATGGGAAACCGGATTTGGGTACCAACCGTTGGGTACTTGTGTGTAAAAATTTTTAACGAAGCTCATAAGTCCAAATACATGATGCACCCCGGTAGTGATAAGATGTACCAAAATCTTAAGCCGAGCTACTGGTGGAATGGAATGAAAAAGGACATCGCTTCGCATGTTGCGAAATGTCTAATTTGTTTGAAAGTCAAGGCTGAACATTAAAATCCATCGGGATTGCTTCAGCAACCCGAACTTCCTGTTTGGAAGTGGGAGTTAATAACCATGGACTTTATCACAAAACTTCCGAAAACGACTCAACAACATAATGTTATTTGGGTTATCGTGGATAATTTAACGAAATCCGCTAACTTCATACCCATCAACGAATCTTACTCAATGGATAGATTAGCGCGTATCTATGTGAACAACATTGTTGCTTTGCATGGAGTACCGTTGTCTATAATTTCTGATCAAGACAGCCGATTCACGTCTCATTTCTGGAAAAGCTTCCAACAAGCATTAGGCACAAAGTTAAACCTTAGCACCACCTGTCATCCTCAAACCTTTGGGCAAAGCGAAAGGACGATTCAAACGTTAGAAGATATGCTCCGCGCTTGTGTGATAGACTTAGGTGGAAGTTGGGACGACCATCTACCCCTAATGGAATTTTCGTATAACAATAACTATCACATGAGTATTCAAGCCGCACCGTTCGAAGCGTTATATGGCCGAATATGTAGATAGCCCGTGTGTTGGTCTGAAACTAGAGATAATCAATTGTCTGGACCCGAGATAGTCCAAGAAACCACCGACAAAGTCTTATAAATCCGAGACTTAAGATGGCACGTGATCGCCAAAAGAGTTACGCTGATGTTCGTCGAAATCCGTTGGAATACAATGTTGGTGACAAAGTTCTTTTGAAAGTCTCGCCATGGAAAGACGTCGTTCGCTTCGGCAAGAAAGGAAAGTTAAGTCCTCGAGTCGTTGGACCTTTCAAGGTACTTGAACGAATTGGTACTGTTTCATATCGTTTGCGACTACCTGAGGAAATGAACGGGATACATGATGTATTCCATGTCTCTAATCTACGTAAATGTCTAGTTGACGAATCTTTGTCTATGCGTCCAAAAGACGTCGAAATAAACGAGAACTTAAAAATTGTAGAACGACCAATTCAAATCGAAGATTCGAAAACAAAGAAATTGAAGAGACGAACATTGAAAATTGTGAAAGTAAAATGGGACTCACGAAGAGGCCCCGAATATACTTGGGAACTTGAATCCGAAATGAAGAAAAAGTACCCCCACTTATTCTAAAAGCAAATCTCGCGGAAGAGATTCATTCCATGGTGGGGAGGATGTAACATCATGAAAATATCAGATCAAAAATATAAAGTTTTAAAAGTTAAAGGACCAAAAATGACAAATTCTAAAATGAAGGGTTTATCGCGATACGCGATACATCAGAAGGGAAACCCATCTCGTATCGCGATGGGTTGTCTGGCAGGCAGGGCACGTGGCCTGCCAAGTGTCCACACGTGGCACAACGCCCGCCACGTGTCGCCACGTGGCAAGCCTATAGGGCATATCACAGGTCTATGTTGCGATACGCAACGGGCTTATCAAGGGGCCATCGCGTATCGCGATGGGACCCCTGATTTGCCGTTAAATAGCAAGCTCGGGATTTCTCATTTCTCACACCAAAATTCATACACCTCTCTCTCTCTCTAACATCTCTCTAAAAGCCTCGTAAAGCGTGCCTTCGATCACCTCGATTTCCGTGCCCGATCCCGTCTTTTGATTGTAAATAATAATATTATAATTCCACATATTTATAACTTCCGCACTTATTCTGATGTATTTACAAATATGGTACCAATATATGTGTCACACGCCTAGGTCGTGGTTTGGGGTGTGACACATATGCCCAAAACATTAGTGCATCCAAGAAAATGGGATGTAGAAGAGCTTCAAAGAGTTATTTGGGATATACGTTATCAAGAGAGGGAAAACCGAAATGAAAGATTGTGAATGATTGGGTTGTTTATGAAGATGTGTGACGAGGTCAAATGTAGAGATATTTTTGCTTTACATGTGTTGATGGATAGCTGATGAATTGTTGTTGATTGTTGAAAGATTGATCCATATCATACGCCAGTTGGATGATCGAGACGATCACCTGGAGTTGCTTACTTTGAAGGGGATATCTGATATGAGAAGCTACAAGTTATTGGTTCGTTGAAAAGATTTAAAGATTGACTATCTGTACAAGCCCAGAATCATCAGTCAAGGGGGAATTTGTTAATGTATTAATCGTGACTGATGATTTGCAATTACAATATTCAAGGTTAAAGTATTCGATAGCTATGGAAAGTAGGAGTCTGTTAGCTCATGACTTTTTGTCCACGGCTAATCGAATAGGCTATGGGTAGGTTAGTCAATAGGCTATAATATAATATGGCCCATTCGCTATGGATTGTGTAGCGAATGGGGTTCATTCGTTAGATTAGTTGCCTCTTAAGTTAAGTTAGGAGCACATTCACTATGAATGTAGCGAATGTAGCTCATTCGTTATTAAAGGATGCCCATTTGTTATGAAATTTAACGAATGGGAGCTTATTCTTTAATGGGATCACCCCATGCATTAATGATTTTAACGAATGGGGTCTGGGCCTATAAATAGGCATGTCCTGTTAAAAACGAGCAATGTTGACTAGGGAGGTACGGTTCGATCTCGAGGGGTGGAAGGAGGAGATCGCTAAAAGTTCAAAGGTCATTTAGTTAATAGTTAGATAATGATCAGATTCAAATTTAGTATTTGAGTTTGTTTCAAATTGGTTTCTTTTCTTGTAGGTCAAGTTAGGTGAGTCTTTAAATAGTTTGAGTTATTTTTCATTAGTTTGTATCTTACTTTCTTTGATAATAAAAAGTGTCGAACAAAACAGTTTGTTAAGCCCCTGTGTTCGCGAGTTGTGTACTCGATTAAACTTGATCATCATCTTGCAAATTCAAAAAGTGGTATCAAGAGCCAAATCACCGAAACGATTCGTTCGTATTAGTTCATCGATCGAAGTCCAGCCTTTGAAAGTTTCTCGGTTGATTGCTTTAGGGTGATTAATCGGTTGTAGATCGAAGAACAAACCGGTGAAGAGAAGAAAGAAACAAACCTGTTAGTCATGGCTGATTTTCAAGTTGTCAATGGAATGAAGAAGTTGAACCAAACCAATTATGGTACGTGGTCCACGTGTATCATGTCCTACTTGCAAGGACAAGACCTATGGGAGGTTGTTAACGGGTCGGATACGGTTCAACCAAGAAACGACACGGGAGGAGCAATCGGAAAGTGGAAGATCAAACTCGAGAAGGCTATAACTTACTAAAAACAACGGTGGAAGAAGATTTGCTAGATCACTTTCGAGATCTAGAAACACCTAAGCAAGTTTGGGATTGTTTGGTAAGATTGTTTTCCAAATGAAACAACACTCGTCTTCAACTTCTTGAAAACGAGTTATTGTCTGTGAGCCAAAAAGATATGTTAATCCCACAATACTTCCATAAGGTGAAAACCTTATGCCGAGAGATAGCCGAGTTGGACCCGCAAGGCAGAATCGGTGAAGCCCGAATGAAACGGATAATTATCCAGAACTGAAAAGAAAGGCAAGTTCTTTAAAAATCGAAAGTTTCCAAACAATTGTTACAATTGTGGTTCGCGAGGTCATATGGCGAGAGATTGTAAACAACCTAAGGCCGAAGGGAATGCAGCAGTAGTCGAGCGTGAGGAACCATGGGATGTCGAGGCGAATATGGCACAAGTTGAAGAGATGCTGGTCCTTACAGTTACAACCGAACCTAAGTCAAACCGGCTCGAAGAATGGATTATTGATTCGGGATGTTCGAATCATCTAACCGGGGAGAAAGAAAAGCTAAATAAGTGCAAGAAGTATACCGGAGAACATGTGGTGGTTATTGCGGATAACCCGAGGCATCAAATTGCTAATATAGGAGAGGTTCACTTTCCAGCCGATGGTAATCAAAAGGAGTTCGTGATGCAAGATGTTTTTCACGTTCCGGGAATGAAGAAGAATCTATCTTTGTACCACAAATAACCTCGACTGGTAAGTACGTTTTGTTCGGGCCAGATAACGTGTTGATATTTGATAAATTTGAAACTCCATCCATTCCTATATTGCAAGGAAAACGAACTAACACCATTTATGTTTTATCTGCTGAATCCGCGTATGTTGACAAAACGAGTGGCTGTCAAAATGCGGATTTATGGCACGCCAAGTTAAGCCACGTTGGGTTCGACAAACTAGAATTGATGGTGAAAAACGAGTTAGTCGAAGGCTTACCGAAGTTCGAAGTAAAGAAAGAATCGGTGTATGCCGGGTGTCAGTTTGGAAAAGCCCATGAGCAACCATATGAAAGCTCAAATTATAAAGCTAAGGAACCTTTAGAATTAATTCACTCGGACGTGTTCGGCCCGGTGAAACAGCCCTCTGTAAAAGGTCTCAAGTTCATGGTTACATTCATAGATGACTTCTCTAGATATGTGTGGGTGGATTTTATGAAGGAAAAATCTGAAGTATACGAGAAGTTCAAGTTATTCAAGGAAGAGGCCGAGAGGCTAATGAAGTGCACGGTTCAACGCTTGCGATCGGATAACGGTGTGGAGTATTTGTCGTTTTTTTTGACAAATACTTAAGAGAAAATAAAATCCGAAGACAACTAACGTGCCCGAACACACCACGACGGGACAGCGTGTCCGAAAGGAAGAACCGACATCTAGGCGAAACGTGTAGAAGCATTGTACATGCTAAAAATGTTCCTGGTCGTTTCTGGGCTGAAGCAATGCATACGGCGGCGTATGTTATAAATCGGTTACCACAACAAGAGCAAGAGTACCAATCACCGTATGAAAAGTTATTTAATATAAAACCGAACGTAGCTTATTTCTGAGTATTCGGATGCGTTTGCTATGTATTCGTGCCAAATCATTTACGAGACAAGATGGAGAAGAAGGCGATACGCTGTATTTTTGTTGGCTACGACTCAGAATGAAAGGTTGGCGGTGTTGTGATCCGGTAACAAATCGGTGTTATGTGTCACGTAACGTAGTGTTTGTCGAGAACTCATCATGGTGGTCCGCTGGAAAAGAGACGTTATCGGACACTGATTTTATTAAGGAAAAACTAGAAAGCTCAAACATTAATGTGGCTATTAATGACGATAATCAAACGACTGAAGTGGACGAGACGAGCCCGGAAAATAGTCCACGATCAGAACCAAGACCCAGACAGCAGCCTTGGAAGACTGGTTCATCTGAATCATAGAGTGAGAACTCTGAAAACAGCCCTCAAGCTGAACCGAGAAGATCTTCTCGAGTTAGGAGGCAAAATGCTAAGCATTATGCAAATGTGGCGGGTAACAGTAACCGAAGAGATTGAACCAGAAAACTACAATCTTGCATGCAAAAAGGATGTGTGGTATGATGCCATGCAAGAAGAAATAAAGGCCATAGAAAGGAATGAGACTTGGGTTCTGGTTCCAAGACCCGCTAACATAAAACCGGTAACGTGTAAGTGGGTCTTCAAAGTTAAACGAAAAGCGGATGGTTCGGTTGATCGATATAAGGCCCGTTTAGTGGCATGTGGTTTCTCTCAACAATATGGAGTTGATTATGAAGACACGTTTAGTCCCGTGGCTAAATTAACAACCATTCGAGTTGTTCTAGCTGTTGCCGCCGGGAAGAATTGGGGTCTACATCAAATGGATGTAAAGAATGAGTTTCTTTATGCTGATCTCGATCACACGATACATATGGAGCAACCGGAAGGGTTTGTAAACAACGAACATCCCGACTATGTATGCAAGTTACAAAAAGCAATATATGGTTTAAAGCAATCCCCGAGAGCGTGGTTCGGGAAGATGAGTGAGTTTTTGCAACATAATGACTTTGAGATGTCTAAGGCTGATGCAAGTTTATTTGTCAAGGAAAACGGGCCTAAATTGGTTGTAGTTCTGGAGATGACAAAGACGGGATCGAGCAGCTTAAACGAAATCTGTGTGTCAGATTTTATATGAAAGATATTGGAAAGTTAAGCCATTTTTTGGGTTTAGAATTAAAGTATGAAGAGGGAGCTTTAGTTTTGCATCAACAGAAGTATTGTGTTGATCTATTGGCTCGGTTTGGTATGCTAGATTGTAAGCCGATCGATACACCGATGGATGTCACGTCAAAGTTATGCGCCGATAAAGGAAAGGAGTTAGATGATCCTACCATGTACTGGCAAATAGTAGGAAGCTTAATTTATTTAACGTTAACCCGACCCGACATATCATTCGAAGTCGGGGTACTTAGTCGATACATGCAACATCCTAGAAGGCCGCATCTTGATGCGGTTAGAAGAGTTCTGAGGTATGTGAAATCAACCCTTGGTTTTGGGATTAAGTTTGATCAAGGAGTGAAGTTGGAGTTAATGGGTTATTGTGACGCCGATTACGCGGGCGATTTGGATACAAGGAGGTTGACTACGGGTTATGTTTTTAAGCTTGGACGCGGAGTGGTGATGTGGTGTAGCAAGAGACAACCAATCGTCTCATTATCGACAAGGCGAAGTACCGGGCCGCTGCAATGGCAGCTCAAGAATTAATTTGGTTACAATTATTACTAGGTGAACTTAAGCAACCGGTGGAAGAGAATGTAGTATTGTTTTGTGACAATATGTCATCAATTCATTTAGCCGAGAACCCGACGTTTCATGCAAGGTCGAAACATATTTAAGTGCACTACCACTTCATCCGGGAGAAGGTATTAGAAGGAAAGATTGATTTGAAGTATGTTACTACTAATGAGCAAGTAGCCGATGTTTTCACAAAAAGTTTGTCAAGTATGAAGCTCAAAGGATTTTGTGAAACCATGAACATGAAGAATGTCAACATTGAGAGGTAGTGTTAAAAAATGAGCAATGTTGGTCCGATCTCGAGGGGTGGAAGGAGGAGATCACTAACAGTTCAAGGGTCATTTAGTTAATAGTTAGATAATGATCATATTCAAATTTAGTATTTGAGTTTGTTTCATATTGGTTTCTTATCTTGTAGGTCAAGTTAGGTGAGTCTTTAAATAGTTTGAGTTATTTTTCATTAGTTTGTATCTTACTTTCATTTATAATAAAAAGTGTCGAACAAAACAGTTTGTTAAGCCCCTGTGTTCGCGAGTTGTGTACTCGATTAAACTTGATCATCATCTTGTAAATTCAACAAATCCTATTTACATGAGCTAGGAGATCCGTCATTATTTATCCCTAATGTAGCTTTACCATTTCGGATTCTCTCCATAACGTATTCATTCATTAACATATTCAATCAAGTATTCCTTAACGTATCGTCTCGTGTATCGTATTGATGTATCGTGTTAGCGACTAGATCTTGGCTCGTATAAAGTCGATAAATGTATTCTCACTTGAGACATACATTTTTTTAACAAGCCAAATCATAACCAAGTAAGCATATTTAAAGATTTAAATACTAAAAAAAACTCTTTTACTTAAGGCCCAAATTGTATTTCTCCTTTTTCCAAAACAAAATTTAACACACCTTAGAGACGGCTCTGTGTTATGTCAAAAAAAAACAAAAAAGAAAAAACAATTACCATTTAAGTGAAGTTGGAAAGCATATTTAGTTTGAAACATGAGTCTTGGGTTCAAGACCCGTTTCATAAAATAACTTATTTCCAAAATTTTACAAAACCATACTGCCATGGAAAACGGGTCGTGAGTTGTATAAGAAAATGGAACATGGGACATGATGTAATAAGAAATAACTGATATGGCATCTACTTGGCATCCTATGAGAAGGGCATAGTTGAATGTCATGCGAATAATATGTATTCTTTTAATAGTATAGTTAGATAAGAATAGATAGATAGAATTATTAGATTCAATTCATCTCATAACACCCCAAATTTTTTTCATCTACCTCTCTAATTTCTTTTTCTCATTATATTTCTTTTCTCACCATACATCATCTCCACCTCCCTACCACTGCCACAACCAACCACCACCACCAATATCGTTACCTCCACCACCAACTACAATCATCGCCACAAAGACGCAAAAGAACGAGCTTGGAGAGGGGAGGATGGAGCCGGTTCAACTTCATGAATTTTCCAATTTAATCGATTGTATTTTTGATTTTGTATCTTTTTTTGTTTTTGTAATTGGACTTCTTATGTCCTGCAATTGGTACTTCTTTTAGTTTAATAAAATTATTCTTCTTTTAAAAAACCTCAACAAAGTTACTATATTTCTAGCTTTTTAAGACATAAAATTTACATTATTGTAATTTTTAAATAAGTTAATAAATTCTAAAAATATAGCTTATTAAATTTTTTTCTCTCACGTTAAAAGAATTTCAAACATTTTATTCTTTTCTAAAAAGTTAATAAAAAAAAGTTAATAAGTTATAATTTGATAAAAATAAGCAAAATTCAAAACACTCATCAAAATCTTATTAGTAACAAAATCAATAAACAAGATAAGCTAAAATAAAATATCTTATATATATATATAAGGTGGGGTTATAATAAGAAGTGGAATGTGTCTAAAACTTGTAAAAAGTAATCTAGTGCATTAGATATGTTGATTTGACGGTGGATATGAAAAGTGTGTTTATTGTACGGTGTGTTTTATTTTAGCTGTGGTGTGTTTTATTAGATCTAATGGTGAAAACACACTTTCTACACTTCTTATAAAATATCTACTTCTTGTTATAACTTTTCTTTATATATATATATATATATATATATGGTTAGGTTATAATACGAAGTATTGTTTTTGTAGGAAGGGTAAGAAATAATCTTGTCCATTGATTTTGGACTTTAATGGTTGAGATTAGTTTAGCTGAAAAATCAAGTGGAAAATAAGGGCAATGGCATAAAAGGGTATAACACATTTGTTGATTTTTACCCTCCACATGCAAGACACATGTCAATTCCCCCATCATCTTTAAACGTCCGTAATTTTTTATATGACATTTTTAAAAAGAAAAAAAAATACCATATTAACGAGCGTTTTTTTATCTTTAATATGAAGGCCATATTGTTATATAAAAATTAAAAAAAACAAAACAAAACTAGAGGGTTTTTTTTTATACATTGTCATATTATTTTTTCTCCATTGTCTTTTACCAAAATTGTGTTTTAGTATAGTGTTTTTTACTATTGTGTTTTTATAGTGTTTTTTCATTGTTTTTTTTAACATTTTGTATTGTGCTTTTTTTATTGTGTTTTTTAACATTGTGATTTTTAGCATTGTGTTTTTTTATCATTGTGTTTTTCATTGTGTTTTTTTTGTCATTTTCTTTTTCATTTCGACATCCACCGTTCACGGCAAAAAAAAACCATTCTGACCACTCCAGCAATAAAAACGAATTTCCGACAAAGGGTTTCTGACGAGATAATATGATTTGGTGTTGTTGTCTTCAATGTCGCAGTCTTCGTCGGGGTAGATGGTGGTTCGTCAGATGTGGTGGCGGTAGCGGAGCTTGAAGAGTTGGGTGACGGAGGTGGGTGGCGAGGTGACGAAAGTTGCAGGGGTGGCGGGGATGGGTGGCATAGGGTTAAACGGTGGTTGCAAGCGGCAGAGACGGGTGTCAAAGAAGGTGGTGGTGCCGGTGAAGGTGGCGGCGGCGAAAAATGGTGGCTATAGCAGAGTTATTAAGTGGTGTAGATGGTGAGAAAGGAATGATTTCTATTGGGTTTTGTCACATGTAAGATTTTGATTGTGATTGACTAAACTACCTTCCTTCTTAGCCTTCCTAGGAAAATGATACTTCTTATTTGAACCCAACTCTATATATCTATAATATATATAAACGAAATCATAGAAATCCTATGTGTCACGATGTGGTCGCTCTCCCTTTTTTGGAGTCACCGGATTTGCTTGATTTTTAAATGGAGGCTTCTCATGCATTTGACCAGAATTCACGGGTATGAGTCTTATCAAACCCATATATTTTTTAAACGGGTTATAATATCTCATTAAATTAAAACTAATTTCACCAACTATTTGATATAATAATCCTATAAAGTAGGGATATACTAAAAATTAATATCTAATTTATTTAAAAAATGATATATATTATTTATAATTAAAAAACCAATTTGTAGTAAAAAATAAACGGGTCTTTGGTCTCATCAAACTCATATAGCTTTTAAACCGGGTTATAACATCTCATTTATTTGTGAAACAATTTATCATCAAACCATAAGTATATTATTAACTTTCATACAATAAAAAAGATAAAAATTCAGAAAATAAATAAATATTAAAAACAAATAATATAAATAACCCCCGTAATACGGGGGATAAAAAGTAGTATATATATAAACGAAACCTTTAAAATCTCTCTGGTTACTTCATACATTCTCTCAAGCCACCACATTGTTTTATTTGTGAGCAGAGGTTTCTCATTCATTTGACATGAATGCAAGGATATGAGTCTCATCAAACTCACGTAACCTTTAAATAAATTATGGGTCCTACCAAACCAAGATAGCTTTTACCTAGGTATAACATTTCATTTGTTATATTATTAACTCTTTTTCAAAAAAATATAAAACTTCCTAGCAATCTATATTTAGAATCACCACCCTTAATAAATAAAAATAAAGCTCTATCTTGGTGTTAAAGTTACGTGCAGATTAAGTAATCGACCAACAACAACACAACACAAGTCTCAAAAGTTGCAACACTTGTTCTATATTCAGTTAATAAGTTAAGAGAATACATCATCAGACTTACACACTCCCACATAAACCCTCGTATATATCTAGAGTAGAGTAGATTTGGTGAGTGAACAATTATGAAAGCCGGGGGGTTTATAAGTTTGGTGTGGTTCTTGTGCATGTTGGGATGGTGTTTGGGTAGATTTGTGGTGGAGAAGAACAGTTTGAGGGTTTCATCGCCTGATAATCTGAAAGGTGTGTATGAATGTGCGATTGGTGTTCCTCAGTATGGAGGAACTCCAATCAAAAGGCGTGTGAGACCTTCGATTCCTCCTTCAAATTGAAATCGGACCCTGCTGGTGCTCTTCCGCTCTTCGTTCTTCTTGATCGTGACGGTAATAATTTTACAACCATGCTTTTCGTTTTTAAGTAACCTGAAATTGCTCTGATTGGTTGTTTCCTAGTAATTAGTTTAGTCATCTATGTTTAATTAATTGATTGCCCATGTGGGCGTCTTCCTTTTTGGGTCGGTCTGCTCTAATCGAAGTTCCACATCTTACTGACATTACCCCTCATCTTTTTGGGGAAAAAAATGCATATCCGAACACCCTTTTTAGAAAACTTATTATGTTCATTATAGTAAAGTTTCTTCCTTTGATTCATTTCCACAATTTCTTGTATAACAATTAATAATCTTTAATTGGTTTTTTTATTGAAACTAATAATATTATGACATGGCAGAATGTTTCTTCACACTAAAAGCATGGAACGCACAAAAAGCCGGTGCAGCAGCCATTCTGGTTGTAGACAACAGACCCGAGCCGTTAATAACCATGGACATGCCTGAAGAAGAAAATGCGCACGCAGATTACGTACAAAACATAACCATCCCGTCTGCTCTCATCACCATGTCACTCGGGAACTCAATAAAGAAAGCGTTAACCAAGGGTGATATGGTCAATGTCAAACTAGACTGGACCGAATCACTCCCGCACCCCGATGAGTGTGTGGAATACGAGTTTTGGACCAACAGTAACGACGAGTGCGGGACCAAATGCGACAGTCAAATAAATTTTGTCAAAGATTTTAAAGGCGCTGCTCAAACACTTGAGAAAAAAGGGTACGCGCAGTTTACACCGCATTATATTACGTGGTATTGTCCAGAGGTGTTCACGTTTAGTAAACAGTGTAAATCGCAATGTATTAATCATGGGAGGTATTGTGCTCCGGATCCTGAGCAAGATTTTAATAAAGGATATAATGGGAAAGATGTGGTGGTACAAAATTTAAGGCAATCATGTTTTCATAAAGTGGCGAATGAGAGTGGGAAGCCGTGGCTTTGGTGGGATTATGTGACGGATTTTCATATTAGGTGTCCGATGAAAGATAATAAGTACAATAAGGAGTGTGTGGATGAAGTTATCAAGTCTCTTGGTGAGTTTGTTGAGCATAATAATATTTAAAAAATTATAAGTTATAAGCGGATTGATGATGTTTTATAATTCTCAGGTGTTGATTTGAAGAAAATTGATGAGTGTATTGGTGATACGGAAGCTGATGTTGATAACGCGGTTCTTAAGGCTGAGCAAGAATCACAGGTACTTATTGACAGTTGATTATAACAAGTTTTAGTGCAATTTGGGCATGTTGAAAGGCAGTACGTGTACGTTGAGATCGGTTTTGTAATTTTGCAGGTAGGGAAAGGTTCGCGTGGGGATGTGACGATACTGCCAACCCTTGTGATAAATAACAGACAATATAGAGGTAGTTAATGTTGTTAGGAAGCAAAAGTATTATTGTATGCGTGTAGGGGCGCTGGTTGTGTCGGGTCGTTGGGTTGAATTGATGAACCCGAACAAGACCCATGCATTAGTTCGTGTAAAAAACGTCAACCCTAATTTTAACACACCTAAAATTGTGTGACTTGAACACGATTCTTGTAACTCATTAAACTCGAAGACACTGGTTGACGGGTTGTAATAAATGGGTGGGTTAAATGGGATGATAGATCAACATGTTCTATTATAAAATGGGTCTAACAGGGCAACCCAGATGCGGCCCGTTTAATTTAAATGGGTTAAACATATCAATCTGATGTTGCTTATAAAATCTATTCTGATTGTTTCAGGTAAGCTTGCAAAACAAGCTGTTTTGAAGGCTATTTGCTCAGGATTTGAAGAGACTACTGAGCCAGCCATATGTTTAAGTGATGGTTTGTATAACTTCTTCTTTGTCAATTATCACACGTTAAATTAATCTCTGCTTTTAACTAAATATCTAGTGAAATTTATATGTAAAGGAACATACTTATAACATCAGTGTTTAATGGTCTATGTTATAAGCTCATAATCAAATAAGGGGCCCGGGTTTAATCTATAACCCTTAAAGAAGGTAATCGGGTCCCTAATCTATACATAAACATTCAATATATATCCCCTAAAAGTGGTATTGTTTTATGTTGTTTACAGAAATAGAAACAAATGAGTGTCTAGACATGAATGGCGGGTGCTGGATCGACAAAACTGCCAATATTACCGCATGCAGGGTACTTTACATAGCTCAATTTTATAGTTTTTATTTTAGTATCTAATATTAACATATTTTATCTGACGGGCATCTAATCTTGATCTGTATAGGATACATTCCGAGGGAGAGTTTGTGAATGTCCTATTGTGCAGGGTGTAAAGTTTGTTGGTGACGGTTACAAACACTGTGAAGGTATCTTATATTCTTATCTTTAGTTATTAATATCATGCATTTTGAAAGTAATTATGTGATAATCAAAATCAGGTTATGAGTAAACGGATATTAGAAAATAATGCTTGGATGTAAACATATTCGTTTGTTGCATTTTTATATTTTTGCAGCTTCTGGAGCACTGCGTTGTGAAGTTAACAATGGAGGCTGTTGGAAAGACACCAAACTTGGCAGGACGTACTCTGCTTGCATTGTTAGTGTTCTCTCTTTACATCTATAGTTTATAGTTTATATACATATATACACACATACCAGTGGTATGCATTATACATACAGATTTATGCATGTATATCATATTGCAGGATGAGCATACAAAAGGGTGCAAGTGTCCACCAGGGTTCAAGGGAGATGGCGTTAACCATTGTGAAGGTCTACTTTCACTCCCAGTTAAATAACTGTTTTATGAAATTAAGGTTGCTGTCTGAATTAATATGATTTTATTACTAAATTCAGATATTAATGAATGCAAAGAGAAGACCGTGTGTCAGTGTCCAGAGTGCAAATGCAAGAATACGTGGGGTAGTTACGAATGTAGCTGCAGTGGTAATTTGCTCTACATGAGAGAACATGACAGTGCCCTGCTTGCGGTGCGCGCATATAATGTATATATGTGTGAACCCTCGGGTGGGCAAAAGTAAAATTGCACTAATTTTGACGTTATTTTACTAATTTTGTGAAAATAACGTTAAAAGTGATGGAAGGTTAATCAGGCATCATGTGGTGGCGTTGATAGCCGAAAGACAAGGGTACATGCACCAATCAGCCGGCGTCCCGATGATTGAGTGCTATGTGCCTTATGTAATATGTCCAAGGCTTGATGCAAAACTACTATCAAGCCGGGGGTCTCACCGGAAGCAGCCTCTCTATCCCCATGGGGTAGAGGTAAGGCTGTCTACATCTTACCCTCCTCAGACCCTACCATAGCTTTGCTATTGGTGGGATATACTGAGTACGATGATGATGATGAGAGAACATGACACTTGTATAAGTGAGTCCTCTCACTCTCTCTCTCTCTCTCTCTCTCTCTCTCTATCTATGTATACGCATACGCATATACATACATCTACTACTATAAGAAAATCTAGCATAAACAGATGATAATAATTTAACAAAAACATATAGACAACACTAACAAATTCAAAACCATTCAATAAACCCTCCCTTAACTTTGTATCTATTCTTGTATACGGGTTGTCTTTTTGTATTTAGTTTTATTAAGAGTTAACGGGTAAAATTGTCTTTTACACACATGCCACTTATGTGTTATACTAAATAAGTAACTGAAACTACAACTTTAGTTTTGTTGTTATTGCAATTAATAATGAAATTCCTTTAGAATATCAAATTATATAAACAGTCAGTTCCGATTTAACTAAATTATCAAAATCATTTTTATTTTATATGATTTCGTAATTGCTCTATTTTGTAAATTTTTATTAAACCAAATCTGTATGATACTAAACCGGTGTCTGTGTTAGCGTGTTGTATTTCCCGTCGCATCATGTGAGCACCCTTCTAGTACACCACACGCACCCACAAACAAACACATATATGTGTAATTAATTATTACACTACAACAAAATGAACTAATAATTACATTACTTTAAAAGGAAACGTAATAATATAATATCGCACACATGTATATGTGTTGCGTATAGGGTTAGGTTCTCTTCAGAGCTCCTAACAACCAATCATTTTATTTATTTAATACATGTATTTAATAATATTTGAGTGTAATAATCTAGTTTTGTATATGTGTAAATGTGTAATCATAAAATTACATATTATAAATGACAAAAACTACCCTAAAAATATCACTAAATTAAATATATAAAGTAAATAAATAAAATGATTGTTTCACACACACAAACACGTGATGCATCATGTATGATGTTGGTTTTGATAAAAATAGGTAAAGATGGTAAATCAGAAGTGAGTTGGGGTTCGTATGGGTGATTATTCTCGGTTTGATGGTTTCTGGGGTAGCAGGATATGCTTTCTATAAGTACCGGGTCCGGGTAAGGAACCGTCCCTACAATCTTGGAAAACCACATAAGGTATGTCAATGTTGTTTTTATTTTAATGGTTAATGATGTGCAGACATACATGGATTTGGAGATCCGGGCTATCATGGCGCAGTATATGCCGTTGGACAACCAAGCTGAAATTGAAGTTCACGGTGGGACTCGGGGTAACATGTAATAGATACAAAGTTGGGGGAGGCTTTTGAATTTGTTAGCGTTGTCTATATGTTTTTGTTAAATTATCATCTGTTTATGCTAGATTTTCTTTCTTTTTTTCAAGTTGGCAGATAGTTATTAACAAGGAGTTAAGTAGTTGGTTTGGTGAAACACATGTAAAATAAAATGTGGATCTAGTCCATTTTATTTTATTTATATTTGTTAAGACTTAATTGCTGTTTTGACCCTGTGGTTCCGTGATGGTTTTTTTCTTTCTTTTTTTTTTTCTGAGATATCACCCCTGTGATGAATACATTTTTGCAATTGGTTTTACCGTCAAGTGCCCGTTAAATGGAAGGGCAAATCTTTTCAAGCTTAATAATAATAATAATAATAATAATAATAATAAATTCATTCAACATTCAGCATGTTACAATTTTCCCTTTTATCTCAAAACTGAAAACCCAAAAACCCTAAAGTCATTATCTCAAGAACCAAAATATCTTCACATCACAGTATGCTAACATTTTTTTTAACACTATAATGGCCCCAAATTAAAACCACAGTAGCCGAACATTTGATCGGAAGATTGATGGTCTTGTCAAGTCAGAGTCATCACCTAGCCGGAAGAAGCAATTTCGATTTGATCGGAAGATTGATGGTTTTGTATTTGGAGCACAAAAAAGAAAACTGACGGGCCCTGACCCAAAAGAGAGGCTAACTCCGTCGACATAGAACGGAGAATGACGCCGGCAAGGGAAGATGAGTACCTAATTTGATGGCCGGCGAGACAAATTGTACAAGGTTTGTTTGCTCTGGATAATATGTCTTGGGAGTAGGCAAATCGAGAACACGTGTGTGGCTATTAACTTATCTTGAACAAAGCTTAGAATAAGTGTGTGGCTGTAAGTTGATTATTTCATGAACAGTAAATATTGTGAGTAATCGGAAAAATGGTTTTTAATATATATATAATTAATAGAACATGGTACATATACCGTATGTGTAGTTTTAGAGAGAGAAAAAAGGGTAGAGAGAGACAGAGTGGAATTGCGGAGTTAATTGATTGGATCATGCTATTCATACACCCCTTTTAAAAACTCATACACCTTTTATATGATCGTATAGCTCTTATACGATCGTATGGAATAAAAAAACAACAAAAGTACACCTGCACGCGCAGTGTACGAAGTTTGACTGGGATCGTATAACTCCCATACGATCGTATGGAAACAAAAACAAAAATTGAATGACTTAACCGTGCATGTTAAAACCAAACATGATATACATGGATAAGAATTATGCATGATATATGATATAATATTCTGTACGTACTTACCCTCGTTTTACGCAACGACACAATATAATATTCCAACACGATACAACTAGTTATACATTATAAAAGTTTAAGCCTTTTAAAGTTATAATTTCTTAAAAAAGTTATACCCAGAGTTCCGAATAATAAACGGGTATTCTTTGTTACAAATATAATATATATGTTTTTAGAAACTTTATATAAAACTTTTTAAAATACGGGCTGACCAATTCAAGGTATTTTCATCCTGATTTTGCAAATGTCATCCACTGCATTTAAAACTTTTATGTTCATATGTCATCCTGAATTTGCAAATATAATATATATGTTTGTAACAAATATATAAAACTTTTTAAAAACTTGCAAATTGTTAATAAAAAAAACAAGTTATACGATCGTATAGTATCCATACTATCGTATGGAATGTTCCTAGACAGTAGACAAAGCCTGCGAGAATCTGACAAAAGCTGAAGTCTTATATGATCGTATAAGACCCATACGATCGTATGTGTTCCAGATGTGTGTGAATAAATCAAAGGGTGTGTGAATAACCAAAACCAATTGATTTGGTTCAAATGATGAATGATAGTTCATCAGGGAAAATAAATGGGTCATGTTATTCATACAATCTTCTAGAAACTCACACACCCTATATACGATCGTATAGGAGCTATAAGATCGTATGCAATAAAAGTACAACAAAAGTACACCTGCACGCGCAGTGTACGGAGTTTGACTGGTATGACTCCCATACGATCGTATGGAAACTAAAAAACAAAAACCAAAACTGATTGAGTTAGCTGTTTATGTTAAAAACAAAACATGATGATACATGGACATGAATGCTATATGATATAATATCTCGTACGTACTTACCCTCGTTTTACGCAACGACACACAATATTCCGGACGTGATATAATATTCTACCGGTTTTAAGATATAAACATGAAAGAGACTTGTTTCTTTCTCATTCATTCACTACCAAGTTTGCCCAACCCCATTTTCCAAGACTTTTCTATGGCAAAATATTATTGTAACTATTAGTATATCTAAATTCATTTATTATTAACCGGTATAGTATTAATCTATCAAAATGGGTTTATGCTACATGTTTTTTCCTCTATATATACAAGTATCGCGCCGAACGAACATGACAAGCAACTAGTTATACATTATAAAAGTTGAAGCCTTTTAAAGTTATAATTTCTTAAAAAAGTTATACCCAAAGTTTCGAATAATAAACGGGTAGTTAACACATGCATCTACCCAAAGCTATACTCTTTCTCAAAACTCACACATCCTAAAAAAAGAAATAGTACATTTAGTTGTTTGTTTAAAAAACTCACAAACCCAAAGTTCATACGAAAGTTACATATTGTAAAAAAAAAAAAGTTGTATGATTGTATAGAGTCCAACTGTCGTATGGAATGTTCCTAGACAGCAGACAAAGGCTGCGAGAATCTGATAAAAGTTGCAGAACCATACGATCGTATAAGAGCCATACGATCGTATGGATTCTAAGGGTGTGTGAATAAGTCAAAGGGTATGTGGATAACCAGAGCCAAAATAAAGTGGTGAGTCTTTTTTTGAAGCTAGGGTCCATATGAAATTTTGGGATGAATCTGTAGCGTGTCTTTGAATAAATGGAACCAAACTTTTATCAATAATCATTTTAGTACAACTGATTGTGATAATCATTTTAGTTCAACTGATTGTGAGTGTTGTACTTGGTTTGGCTAGCCTTCGATTGAAAACCAATGGTGCACAATTTTATTATTATTTTGGAGAGAAGTTATTTAATAAAACAAGGATCCAAATTGCATTTATTTAAAAACCACAAGATTGTAATTTACAAGGTTATTAGTGTCTTTTTATAGAAAACCCAACTTTGGGACTAACGGTTAGTTCTGGTTCCTAAAAGATGACCACCACAGAGGTGATACTAGTGAAAAATCTAACATGAAGTCGAAAAATCCACCATGAAGTCGACCCTTGTGTTTTGGGTCTCACCACTTGGGTCAAAATTGCAATTAAGTTTTTTAGTATTAGCATGTTTTTCTATCTTATTTGGATGTGGGGTATATGCAGGTCCGTTCATATCTCTTTCTCCAATTTGGTCTCCATTAATTCACATGATTGCGACTTTTTCTTCTATTTTGAGATTTCGAATGACATGTTAAAACAAGATGATTCAACGAGTACCGATGCTTTTCTATGGTGTAGGTGTTTGTCAAATGTTGTTTGAGATGGTCTAGTAGTTGTGTTTTCGTCTACTGTTACTTATTTTAATATAAGCACGCCAAATTTGCAGGTCATCGGTACCCCCAAGCTCTTATTTGACAAAAATCATCTCACGTTAAGGGTCAATCTTTCTTGGAATTCAAAATGATAAAAAGCACGGACATTAGTATCTTTTTTTTTTTGAAAAGCGGACATTAGTATCTTTAATATGCTTAGGAAAATGAATATGTGTACTCCTCCAAGTAATCAAAACCAAAAAGAACAAGAGATTGAAAATCTTCTATATATGAAATTTTCAAATGTGGGAACTCCGGTAAGTATCCAAAAGGAAAACAATATACTAGCCTCATGATTAGGTTATAAATAGACGAATGATAGTATTATATAGGACTGTGTACATCACAATGTACTAGGGAAGAGATCAGTAACGTACTCGTGTCTATATCCGAAAGTACCCGTACTGAAAATTGGTAAATTTGGGTACATGTACTGAATTTTAAGGTACGGGTACTTTCAGTACGGTGTTCACTTTGGTACCACTTAGTTCTTTTAAAAAAAATGTCCACTAAACTTGCTATAATACCAAAATCGTAATACCACAACCAAAACCGTAATACCCCAACCAAAACAAAATACCAAAAATAAAATGAAACAAATCAACCATAATAAATACTAAAACTGAACTAGGGTTACGGGTTACCAATTATTGATCGGAAGAAGAAGTAAAGAGAACCAGGGTTTGATTTGAACTATTATCGAGTACTTAATATTTTGATTATTAGTGGTTTTGAAAAGCCTGCTTGAAGCCTTTAGGCTTGAAACAAATGAAGATATTACACACGGTTAGAATTATGAGTTTTGGAAATCCCCATAAAACCCCTATATATTCCAAACGGGTACCGAGTACCCAAATACCTGTACTCATACCCGAAAGTACCCGTACCGAAAATTAGTGAATCTAGGTACCCTTCTCGTACCAAAATAGACAGGTACATGTACCGGTGGTGTTGAGACTAGTGTGGTGGAGGTGATAAGACATAATGACAGGATTATGGTGTTGGGACTAGTATTAGAGAGGAAGTAGTGGAAGTAGTTTGCGCCTCATGTAGGCTTAGGCGGTCAGGAAAAGAGAGTTTTGGGATTGCCTAGACGCAGTGGTAGGTGTTACACCCCAACCTACGGCGGAAATGTCGGGGCGTGAACTGATTGTCACAGCTCACAAGGTTACTATCATGAAATTATAAAGCGACAATATCTAATTAATTTATTTATTATCAAACAACATTCATATACAACAAAAATAAATAAAATTACAAATACAAAACCAACTATTCTTGTATATGTTTTATCCTAAAGTCATCTCTATGTGAGCTTCAGTTCGATAAGCAATCCAAATCTATAACCTGCAAATGCGTACAAAATATACGTTTGTCAACAACACATGTTGAGTGAGTAGATAACCAGTTTTGACACAAACAAAAAATGGTAATAATATATAATGATATAAGTGAATAAAAATAGGCAAAACTGTTATCTGTGAGTATAACCAGTTAAACCATAGTACATACATAAACAATCAACCATAAAGAAAGGGCTAAACCGTTGCCATGCGAATGGGCATTGGTTACCAAAAATGAGGTGTCGGTGAAACCATTGCCAATGCGATCGGGCTCCGGCCACTACGACGGTCGTATGATCATACTATAATGAGATTATGTTGGACCTCTCCGAATGCGATTCAAGTAAGCAAGTAAGCAAATAGAAAGTAACAGACTATCATTCAATTGATACACAACACAAAGATCACAGTTTGCGTTTGAGAAATAATAAGATAAATAATCTGATAAATGGTACGCAAGTGCCCCCAATACATTTGAAAACAAGTAAAATAGGGGAGTGATTACTCACCTGATCGGATGAACGAGAAACAAATAAGGATGATGAGAAAAGTAAATCCTTCGGGATACATCGACAAGGATTCCTAGTTAAATAATAATAATATGAATTAATTATTAAAAAATATAACATGATTTAATATTAAGAGTTATTAACAAATCAGATAGTGCGTATAATAGATTTGAGATTTCGATGTTATTTGGGTTATGACGTGATTAGGATGGTTATTGATTAGACGATTGATTCCTTCGGTAATTGTTATTATTAGTCTTATTAATTATAAATCCATCAATAATTACCCACGATAAATATAATTTAAATATTTAAGCTATAAGATATGTTTGTAATCATAAAATCTAAATAAGTAAATAGTTAAATATACCAACTAAATAATTTAATTGAAATATACCTTGAATAAACAACATACTAATAATAAAATAAGTAGATAATCATAATAATAATGTGTAATTATTTAGTTATAACAAATAATAATATTATGTTTGAATCTTGTAATAAACATATATTTAATAAGATTATATATATATAATGAATATAAGCAAATTTTATAAAATGTTCAACAAAGAGGAACGAGTGTTTAAAATGTTGAGTTTTAAATAAAAAGAATAAGGGTTTACTATTAAAATATACTTATAATTACATGTGTGTGTGTATGTGTGTGTGTATATATATAAACGAAAGCTTTTTACGAGAATCGTAAAGCTTAATGGTGTCTGTTAAATATAACATTGTTTATTTCATATGTTATAATAATTAAATAAACTCTAATTTATTTAAAACAAGAAAGAAAGACCAAGAAAGAAAAAATAAATAAAAATAAATAAAACATGCTGGGCTGGCCGGGGCTCAATCTTGCGTCCCTGGCCGGCTCAGCCTTGACCCCAAACACCAGTCCACCGACTAGACCAGGCTGAAAGTTGAATAATGAATGAAAACAAATTAATATAACTAAACACAGGTTCATCCCAACCCAAATCAAAACCCTAGCTTCTTCAATCGGTAGATTCGTTAAATGTTTGTTTAATTAATGTTGGGGTTAACAATGAGTGATGGAATCCGAACGTAATACATGTATTTGTTACCTGAATTGAGGATGAATTGACGACGAACGACTACTAGGTTTAGACGGCACAAAAACGGGCACAAATTAATATCAGCAGATGAATATAAGTTAATTGTGTTAAGGGCTATTGTTGGCGACGGGGAGAGGGTACTTTTTGTAGCGTTAATTGAATTTTAGAGTTCGTTAACATGCATATCTATAAACGGGTTTAAAGACGATTTGGTTAATACTGTTAATACGCCTCGAATTGATTGAGTTTTCTTAATTAGATTGTCGGTGAGGTTTGTATTACGCGTCTAAATGATCTAAACAAATCAATTCCCAATATACAACGAAGATTTAGGCTCAAGAAACGTATCTGGGTCACGAGATTGGGTCAAATACGGGTTCGGGTCACGGGTTTGGGTTTTGTTCATAATATATTAATGTTTAATCAAATTTTCTCAAATTGGTCCCTACACTTTATGGATGGAAGCAACATTAGTTAACACTATGTGTTAGGGTGGAAAATGTATATGAAACAAAGTTACATTTGGTAATATAATAAACAATAATAATAAATTATTATTAAATCGATAAAGGTGATGTTTGCCGATTAAAATTACCCGAGAATAAAACGGGTCGGGTATTAGGTAATTATTTAGTAAACGGAAAAACCCGAGTTGTTACAGTCTCCCCTACTTTAGGGAATTTCGTCCCGAAATTAAAGGATACTATGGTAAAACCATTAAATTTCGTGGAAAGAAAAAATTAAATAATATTTTTAAATTTTTCATAACACAAAACTTGAATAGTCAAAACAACGCTCCAAATGAAAATCCGATAAGGACACTTATATATAGGATGTACCAGCGGCGTATCCACCATGTCCTTATCATCTCTACATTTGTACCGTTATCCAAACTGCTTTCGGTTCTATATCATGACACACAATTGCACGCATAATGATTTCCATGCGAGGACTTCGATAATTATGTAGGCCTCCATAATTACTTAGGTCTTCGGATGGTCCACATAACTCGTTTCATCATGTGGTTTACAAAATATTTGAAAGGCATGAGTTTGTGAGAAAAGTTATTAATTTATTATAAATATGAGGAAAGTGTTAACATATTATAAGACCATTGGGAGTTGATTTATTATAAGTGTAAAATCATAAGATTTTATAAAATATTTCTAATAACGCAATTTAGGTGAACTTTCAAGTTTGATTAATGAAATTAGTGAAAATTTTAAAGTAACTTAAAAGTTAAGAGAAACGGAAACATTGAAGTTGGGATAGATGATGCGTTGACAAGATCAATTGTGAAGAAAGAGAGTGGGGATACGAGCCAACTAACAAATTTATGTGAACTTACCAAAAATTCTATGATTGCAAGGATAACATCAACAAAAGTTTATGAAAGAATTAATTGATAATTGATAACATCAACCTGTGAAATTTTTAAATATAGCAACATTCGAGGTAGAATTCATACAATCGAGAGCACAAATTTGAACAAGATTAAATGAAGACTTTAAGGGGTTTAGTTTAGTTAAATGAGAAACTCTTGAAATTAAAAAAGAACTTTATACAACATTGAAATGTCGCAATTGTGTATTTAAGATGAGGTAAATTAAAATATTAAAGTACTGGTAGTAGTAATTGAGAATGCAAAAATTTATGTATACAAACAAACTGTAAATAGATGAAATTGGGAAGCGGATATTCACGAATCATCGCAGGTTTTCGACAACAATCGTGCAAATGTCATTAGATAATAGTGAAAATTAATAATAAAATTCCAATTAAATCACCGTGGGAATTCATTGAAATTCGTTTTTTTTTAATAAAATGAAAATTAATTTAAATAATGGAAAATAAAATCCATAGCGGAAATAATTTTGTTTAAATGATGACAAGTTCAATTAATAATAGAACTATAACAATTCAATTTCAACGATAAAACTTTACAAGATGAAAGGTAACTTGTAATGCATGAGATCAATAAATAAGCGACGTACAAAAATGTTAAAAATCAAAGGTGAGAGTAGAAATTGACACGTTGTCAATAATTTAATAAACAAACAAGGTAAATGAGAAAATACAAATTGAATAATATGGTCAACTAATAATTGACTGGCGAAATTGTGTCTTTTATAATTGAAAAAAATTGTTTCGACTTATGAGAATCTAAATATTTTGATTAGTTGACGAAATGTTAATGAACCAAATCCTACAATTTTGATCAAGTAAAGCCAAACGGATAGATAAGTACGGCAACCAACGATGTTGACCTATGGAAAGATAAGAAAAATTTTATTGTATGCGATAAAGATACTTAAAATGATGGATTTTCCAAGTTGGGTTTGTTCCAAAATAACTAATTTAGACAAATAATCGTTTAAGGTATAACTTAATACAAAATACGTTTAGACGAAAATGATGAAGACGAAAAACAATCTTCTTTGTGAAAACATAACTACGATTGGTTTAATTCAAACACCATTTTTTATTGAGCTTATGAAAACTTAAATAATTGAGATCAAATGATTTGGGGTACACTTTATGGATGGAAGCAACATTAGTTAACACTATGTGTTAGGGTGGAAAATGTGTATGAATCAAAGTTACATTTGGCAATATAATAAACAATAATAATAAATTATTAATAAATCGATAAAGGCGATGTTTGCCGATTAAAATTACTCGAGAATAAAATGGGTCGGGTATTAGGTAATTATTTAGTAAACGGAAATACCCGAGTTGTTACAGTAAGGAGCTTATCTAGGGGTGAGAGGATTTGTATAGGAGGTGATTTTAATGGATACATTGGTAAGGTTAACAATGGTTTTCAAGCCGAACATGGGGGGTTTCGGTTTTTGTGATAGGAATGAGACCGGCACAGATCCTCTAGAGTTTGTGGTGGCCCACGACCTAAGTATTATAAATTCGTACTTTAAGAAAATAGAATCACATTTGATCACCTTTAGTAGAGGCAGACGCAACACAAAAATTGACTACCTTTTAATGAGGCAAGGAGACCGACGTTGGTGGAAGGACTGCAAAGTCATACCTGGGGAGATAGTTGTGGCTCAATATCGATTTCTGGTAGCAGATATAGGCTTCAAAAATAAGTTGACTGATCAAGAGAGGAAATGTACACCTAGAATTCGATGGGAAATTTATAGGACGGAAATCTTCCATTTTTTTAAGGATAACATCATGTTGCAGACATTGACTCGACTAAATGGGGACTCAACTCAGATATGGGAAGCTATGGCGACAAACATCATTCAAGTAGCAAAGGAGACTCTCGGGGCCACAACTAGAAAGGCAGGTGGGCATAAGGAGTCTTGGTGGTGGTATGAGGTCGTACATGACAATATAAGGGACAAACAAGGTAGTTTTAGAGAGCTTATGAGGTGCACGAATGAGGAGGAGCAAGTGGAATTGAGAGAGACTTACAAAACGGCCAAGAGAGAGGCGAAGAAGGTAGTGTCGGAAGCAAAGTACACGGCCTATAAACGGATTTATGAACGTTTTGAAACAAAAGAGGGGGACACATGTTATGTTTAAGATTGCCAAAGCCAGGGAGCGTAGAAGGCAAGATCTAGGGCATGTGAAGTTTATAAAGGATACAGATGGGCATGTCCTAGTTAAGGAGCAGGGCATCAAGCTAAGATGGCAAACCTACTCCCACAACCTTTTTAACAATGGGAGAGATTACCAAGAAGAATATGACAACACAACCTTTCAACGACAACAACCGAATAATTGCTACTGCCGACAGATCACACGGGAAGAGGTACAACACTTAGGAGGATGGGAAGGGCTAAGGCAGTTGGCCCATACAACATACCCATCGAGGTGTGGAAGTGTCTGGAGAAGAAGGAGTCATGTGGTTAACTACTATGTTCAATGTTATCCTCAAATCTGGTAAGATGCCAGACCAGTGGAGGAGGCATCGTAGTCCTTATCTATAAGAACAAAGGAGATGCCCAATGTTGTGGTAACTACCGAGAAATCAAACCACTAAGCCATACTATGAAGTTATGGGAAAGACTGATTGTGCTACAAGTGTCTGTGCGCCTGTGGGGGATACTGATTTCTTCCCCGTGGAGGTAGGCCTTCACCAGGGGTCAACGTTGAGTCTGTTTCTTTTTGCGGTAGTCTTGGATGAGTTGTCAAAGTCGATTCAAGAGATACTCACGTGGTGCATGATGTTCCGTAGACGATATTGTGTTAGTTGCTGAGAGAAAACAAGATCTAAACATAAGGCTAGAGGAGTGGCGAACAACCTTAGAGACAAAAGGTTTAAGGATTTGTCGCTCTAAAACGAACCTCCACTGTGATTTTGGTGGGGTAAATGACAATCAGGACGTCCAGATCACCATTTAAGGCCAAGTGGTTCCACATGTAACGAAGTTCAAGTATCTAGGATCATTTATTCAGAGTTATGGGGAATTAGACAGTGATGTGGCCCATCGAGTTCAGGTAAGATGGTGTAGATGGAGAGCAACCACATGTATATTGTGCGACAAGAGATTCGAAACTAAATTAAAGGGAAAATTTTATAGGGTCGCAGTTAGACCTACAATGTTATATGAAACAGATTGTTGGGCATCAAGAAGGCACAAGTGCGGTAGATGGAGCTAGCAGAGATAAGAATGCTATGCTGGATGTGTGGGCACATAAGGTTAGACCGAATAAGAAACAATGTGTTTCGGGAGAGATTAGGGGTAGCTAGCATATCCGACAAGATAAGAGAGTGGAGATTGAGATGGTTTGGACATGTGAAGAGAAGACATGCGACGAATTCTGTTAGATCTGTAGTAAACATTACTATATAGGGGACGAGGGGTAGATGCCGACCTAAATTGACTTGGGAAGAGAGGATTATGCACTATTTGCTAGCCCTAATCCTCTCCGAGGACATGGTTGAGGATAAGAATTATTGGAGACATAAAATTAAAGTTAAGGATTTTTAGGGAGAAAGGAACACCTAAGGGGCTTCTTTACCTTATTTTTGGTCACAAACCATCATGTTATTTTCTTTTTATGTATTTTTTTTTACCTATTTATGCATTAGTATTATTATTATTACTACGTGCTATTATTATATAATGCTGTTGAACTTTGATTTACTCTTATATTCTCTCATACATATGTTTTTTAGAGTTGAGGGCCTCTCAGGAAGCCACATCTCTATTCCATTGGATAGAGGTACGCTGTGCTTACATACCACCCTCCCCAGACCCTACTTATAGCTTTGCTATTGGTGGGATTCCACTGGATATGATTGATTGATTTATTGATTGATGTACGGGTAGTGTATATATACTAAACATGTACGGATATTCTGGTGTAAGTATAGGTATGTGTGCGTAAAGTGAGAATTGAGTTAGATATCTCAAAAGACCAATCCAAAAGAGAGGGAAAATCATAGAAACTACAATCAAAAGTAAATGAAAAAAAATAAAACCATAGGTTTGAAAACATGTAAAAGCCACATCATATGGGTAACACCTTATCTAACAATCTAATAATACTATTAAAGCATTACAATTGTCCACATGGTAATCAACTAGGCTGTCCACCTATGCATCTAACTCACCATGTTTCCATATTGATCTTTTCCATGTCATCAACTTTCCTTATTTATTTCCACATGTTTTCATTAAAATTTAAAGAATAAATTATCCAACACAAGCGACCCGTTTATTACACCCTACCAGTTTAGATATCATAACCCGATTTCTTATAACCAATTACTGTTTTAATCCATTCTCTCTTAGTGTTTAACTCCTAAACCCTAATTGGTGTATGTCGCCCAACTGATACCCTCCAATGATGATCTTCTTCTCCATTGTTTATACGATTCTTTGTTCCATCCGTAATCAATGGAGAAACCCCTTTATCAATTACTCAAATAGCCCTAATATTCATTGTACAATACATATTCAATCGTTCATTGTTCAATCGTTGATATACCCAAACATCTCTATCTTCAATCGTTGATAGACCCAATCGTCTCCATCTTCAATCGGTTGGTATGTTAATTTTTTATTTTTTCAAATTTCTATTCTGAATTTGATTTTAGTTTTTTTCAAATCAATTTTAACATTAAACTTATTGGTTATTTCATATTAGTAAGACATTTCATATAGTTGATTAAGAAAATTCCTTATTATTTCGTAAAATATATTTTTTTAATTAACTATGATTCTTATATGCTTACAATGATGATTGAATTTTAACTTTATTATTTCTAATTATTAATAATAGTCAATATATGTTGGTTGGGAAATGTATATAAATTCATAACTGTACTCGAATCTTTAATTTGACTTGAATTACAATATTTTTGAAATTGTCTATTATTATGATGGTCATTTAATGAGTGTAACTTTTTGTAGTTCCAAAAATTACACTCCTTATTATTAAGTCATTAAAATTTAAATTATATTAATTTAATTTATGAAACCGTAACTGCTAATAAAATTATGCATCCGTATTTTAAATTTTAAAAACTTTATATCAATAAGCAATTAATTGTTGATTTTTAGTATCAATTTTGTTAACATTTTTGTAAATTAATAACTATATTTTATACATTTTTAACTAATACTTTCAAAATTCAAATGGGCTATAATCTTGGTTCAATCTTTTAACCGTTTTAGATACATAATTAAATAATTAATTAATTTATAACAAACTATAATCTTGGTTTAATTTGTTAATGTTTTTGACTTTTGTCAATTCAGCCTAACCTTAATCATCCTAATTTATAAATCATATCATATTTCTTTCAAAATTATATAAGATTTTCATCCCTATATAAGATTGGAGTCATACAACTCATTTTTCACTACGGTCGCATTGCTTGTAACAGCAGTTGCAATATTTTAAGTAGTTCCATTATTCTTTCAAATGCATAACGCTTGAATAGCATATTCAATAGTTTTTTGCTATTAAGCATTTCATAAGAGTATGCATTGTTAAGGATCGTAGGCATCCCACTAAGGATCAATTCAATTGACATGATCTTCATCGATGAAATGGTATTGCTCATGATCATTATTGCTCTGCATGTTCATATGTTGTTTCTTTTTCTAATATTCTACTTAATAAATGTGACTGCAAATTGGGTATATATTAGGTGAAATTTCTGCTAAGTTGAATTGTTTGTCGTGTAAAAAGTTAACGTTTAAAGTTGACATTGTCGACTATAACTTCAAACATGGTTGTGATGTCTATGAAATTTCCAAGTTAACTGGTTATAATTGCGTTATTTCAAAACTTGGTAAAAGTATCAATGCTACTCAGGTACTAAGAAATATATATTTGTAGCCTTCTAAAAGTGTAACATCGTGAAAGTTTTGGATAAAAAATGCCAAGTTCCAAAAGTTAAATGACCAGATATGACAAATTCTGAACTCCAGGGTTAAAAATGAAAATTTTGTCCTTTTGGCCGATCGCGATACGCGACAGCCTTACGGCCAAAGTCATCGCGTATCGCGATGACTCGCTCTGACAGGCGGACACGTAAAGTTCGCCACGTGTCACCACGTGGTAGCCCTAGTGGTGACTTGCCAACCCTACGTTACAATACGCGACGGGGTTCTCTGGTGACCATTGCGTATCGCGATGGGTCCCAGATTTTGCCTATAAATAGCAAGCTCCGGCTCTCTCTCTCTCATCACACCAAATTTCATAACACTTTCTCTCACTAAAAACATCTCTCTCACTACCTCGAAGTACGTGCAAACCTTCCTCGATTTCGGTGCCCAGTCTCTCGTGTTTCGTGCCATTAAACCAACAACATCCCAAAGTACCGACGACGTTATCTCGAAGAACGTGCAGCCAAGAGACGTCCCGAAGACCCGCCTCTATAAGCGTGCCGACGTGTGGTGAAGTGTTGGTGCCTCGTTTTGTATGCAAAGTGGTGTTGATCAAGGGTAGCACTAGAAAAGTGAAAGACGTCGAAGTTCTGCTCGATCGTGTAGCGTTTCTATAAGCCAACCAAGGTAGGCATAATGCCCGAATAAAATAATAATAATAATAAAGGCTTAAAACCTTAAGTCGAGGATATACTCGATACCTCGAAAAATAACAAAAGAAAACATAAACAAAGAATATAAAAGAAAAGAAATGTGAATTTGATATTATTCTTTATTATAAATATTATCTAAGTTAATATTATTATTCTTAGATAATAAGTAAAAGAAAAGTATACTTTTCTTAAGGAAGAAGAAACGTAGTGTTTTTAGAAAAGTAAAACAAGTAAAACTAAAGGTTTATCTTGTAAAAGAAAAGAAAAGTAAATAAGTTAAATTACAGAGTTTGAACTTATAAAAGATAAGAAAGAATAGATACTTTTAAACTAAAGGTTTAAAGTAAAGAAAAGATATTTTGAACTAAAGGTTCATAAAGAAAATATAATCTAGGTAAAGATTATAAAAAGAGACTAGAGGTCTTAAGCCGGATTAAAGATTCGACTAACAAAAGGTTATACTCTTACTATAGGTGTGAGATAACAAAGAAATGGAAAGACCTAATCAGTGTATTGAAGCTGATCATTTCAAGAAAAGGTGAATACGCCCAACTTTATAAACTTGTTTAATCGAGTCAAAATAAATTGATTACATGAGATTATGTATCTCTAAAACATTATAAACAAAAGTAACTGCTGGCCCTCAGGCTGTCGTGTACGTTTGTTTGGATCCTTACATATGTGGTAAAAAGTCGGTGGGCACACCGCACCACACTTGGTCATGACCTCCGCCACGATGGGCTGGATCTAATTACGTCCGAGTGAGACTGACCATGTGTCGAACGCTGCGGTGTTTGCAGGGGTGCCTTGTGTGTTACTTAAGTTTATAATTGTGTTTTGTTTTAAAAGCTTGATTATTCCTAAACCACGATGGGCTGGACCTAAGTTATGTCTCGAGGGGTAATCAAGTAAAAGAAAATATTTTATGCGTCAGCTTATTCACCTGCATGTGTTGCTGACGTATTTTCTAAACATTTTGCAGGTACTAAAAAATATGAGCTTAGAATGCTCGAAGTGCTATGATATCCGATGGCTCGGATTATTTTGTTAATATAAAAACATGTAATGGTGGTTTAATATAAAGAAGTAACCTTTTTTACAAACAAGTAATACTTTAAACGGGTATTTTATAATCCCGTCTTTTGACTTGTAAATAATAATATTTAAATCCACATACATATAACTTCCACTTTAAACACGTAACTCTGATTTATTTACAAATGTGGTACCAACATATGTGTCATACACCTAGGCCGTGGATTGGGGTGTGACAAGTGCTGGTATCAGAGCCATCGATCTTAGCGAATTAGGTATTAAAAGACAATACCTAAGCTTAGATCCAAGTAAATAGGAATATTTTATTACTTGTTTTATTTTAAATAGGGATAAGATAGGCTGGTAAATCTTTTCTATCCATCCTCAATCTAAACCAGCCAACCTATAGATGTCATTCAAGAAGATAATAGATGGATTCATGAGAGACGCGAGAAGCGATGGAATTCCCGAACCCCTACCGAAGGACAATATGAAGACTACTACGAATCCTTCTTTAATCAATATCACCCGATCGACCGAACCAAACCGGTGTACTTCCCTGGAACCGAACAATGTCCGATCAACTTACCCGATGATCCACCAATACAAAGAAATGATTCCCCAAACACTCAAGCTATCATCCATCAAGTATACCGATGTATCACCCATCCGACATCCCGACATATCATTTATCCGATATCCCGACATATCATCCGTCCGATGTTCCAACATATCAACCACCCAATCCTCATCCATCATATGTATTCCTCTCCAACAAGCAAATCAAGGAGGAACCTGAGTCTGATTCGTCCGACTGGATGCAATGCCACTCCGACCAAAGAAGATGGCACACTGGAACCTCTACTTTTGATTCAGTTGATTCTCATCCCAACTCTTCAAAGGGACCATCCCAAAAGCCAAGAATGAGAGTTATGATGCCATATGAGAGTGATCGCCTGCATCCTATAGTGAATGAGACCCTGAAGAAGAGGAAGACCCGGAAGAGGAAGAAGACCCCGAGGAGGAAAATCCTAATGAAGTAACAACGCCAATGGAGGAACCGTCTGATTGTGACTGCCCACCTGGACAAGGATGTGTGCAACCGTTCTTCCATAAGAATCCAATCTATGGCTCTGAGGACCCATACATGCAATACCTCCAATAACTCAAGAACAAGTTATCATCAAGTTTCCCACCGTATCAAGGCAAAATTCCGTCAGTCGAAGAACAATCAAACGAGATCCGTGAACAAAATGAAGCAGCTGAAGCTTTCATCAACTACCCATATGACGTTACTTCATCGCCATACCCCAAGAACCATGATGTATATATAAAATTATACATCTTTTAAGCATCAAATAATCTCTAAAAACTGCAACTTCTATCAAATAACATAGCACAGAAGGCTACTTATCTTAATAAAATGTAATTTCAGGTAAACCCAAGCCTCAAACGAAGAAACAAGCGAAAAGACGAAGAAAAACGAAAGAAAACACAATAAAAACAAGAAACACGCCCCCATGCCTCAAGAAACACGCCACCATGCTTCTGAAACAAGAAAAGAAAAAAATCTACAAGAATTTAAGCACATGTCAACAAAAGCACGGGGCCGTGCCTCTTTGGCCACGGGGCTGTGGTCACCTCCAGATAAAGACAAAAAGAATTTAAGCACAAGTCAACAAAAGCACGGGGTCGTGCCTCTTTGGCCACGGGGCCGTGGTCACCTTTAGATAAGACAAAAGCGAATTTAAGCACATGTATAAGCACGGGGGCGTGCCTCTGAAAGCACACCCCCGTTGTGAGTCAACATGTACGATCTGACAACATTCAACTGGGACACGTGGACACGGGGCCGTGCTTAATAAAGCACATGGTCGTGCTTCTACCTCCAGACAGCCTATGAATAGAGGCTCTTGTGGCATTTGAGAAGTGTGCTTTAAGTTGAATTCTATACGGTTTTCACTTATAAAACCACCCACTTTACACTCATATTGAAGATCTAGTGAGGAGTTTGAAGGCTTGGAGGTTATCATCATCATCCATCATCATCAACACCATCATAATCCATCATTAAGAAGGTAGGTTCATCCACATTTGATTAGATTGTTCTAATTTAATCATGTGTTTGTTATCATTATCTCTTTTTATGTTCATAACAATGCTCATTATGAGCTAAACTCCTATTACCATCTATAATCTATGGAGAAGCTTTGTTTACTTGATGATTAAATGAAACATGTGGTTTAGTTTGGTATAGTACATGGTTATATTGCAATTATCCATTGATGAAGAAATGTTTTATCACTTTAATTCAATACATCAAGGTTGATGACTTATAATCATTCATGGTAATTCATGTTCTTGGAAACTAGAAATGGTAAAAAAAAAAAAATACTTTGATACTTTATTCAAGATGAAACATGGATCCTTATGTTGTACTTAGAAATGATGAGATATAAGCTATCATCTATTTCTCTAGTTTTGATAATTCTGATATAACATTGTTAACACGATTGCTTAGGTTATCATACTAGTTAAAGAAATCATATGTTAATGGAATGTGTACTTATAATCTAATTAAATCAACCAAGGGGAGGTTGTGTGAGTTAACTACAAACACTCGAAGTTGTTAGGAATGGTATTTGAGAAATCAAAGTCAATCCTAATCGTTCTACTATAACAAACTGCTTGTCTACTTAAATGGACATTCCCGTGGTAGCATGACATTAGGAAAGGATGGACTTTAAAATGCGCATGTCACTTTCTTTTATGTCATAGAATATGTTCACTTATAAATGAGGGAATATTCTATCATTTATTATTAGGACAAGTCTACCACATGTTCATTTAATAATCATTAAGGAATAATGGAGAGGATCCTTGATATTAGATGGTAAACCTTCATATAATTGAATTACTCACTTAGAAACTCTTTTCTTGTCACCTATATATTATATATAAGTAATTATATTTTATAAAAAGTTTAAAAATCAACCCCAAAATGATTAAAACCTCCGATTAAAGTAAAACGACGATTCACTATTAGAAACATTTGTGTCCACGGATCGATATTTGGTTCTTACCAATACTATTCTACATATACTCTAGGTACACTTGCCTATTTTGTGTGTGTTTAGTCTTAGTATAAATCAGTTTTATTATTTTAAAACACGATCTTGTGCAAAAGTTAAAACCCCATTCTCTTACATTTATTAACACAACACGCACTGCATCAAGTTTGTTGGTGCATAAATGTCAGTAGTTCATAGTCTAGTGTCTGTAATCGAGTCTGTAATGTTATTTATGTTTTTGTTTAAGCGAAGTTGTTAACAAGTTCGCCTAGGCGAACTTGTTGAACAAGCGAAGTTATGGACAACTTCGCCTGAACATATCAGGCGAAGTTGTCGTGTATTTATATTAGATGTTACGGCTTGATAGTGGTTAATCGAGTTGATAGTTGTTAGCAGTTTTGGTTAACGAGTTTGTTCGGTAACGTGAGTCTGTAATAGTGATATCGTATCACGTGTTCGGTTATCAATATAACGTGTTCGTTTATCGTATCGTGTTTGTTTGATTTGCTTTCTACGCTCGTAACGATCTACGCAGGGATTCCGCACCTGAGTAGACCGCGATATCTCGTGTGATCCGTCCAGGGAACCTACAATTGGTATCAGAGCATTTGCTCGATTGTGTGGTTCGGGATATTCACGCGGGTGTATAAATCGTCCCGTTTCGACTATTCACGGGACGTGTTTTCTGTGTTTTTGATCATTCTTACCTCCTACCATCGTGTTCAAGCCTTTACACCGTCAAAAACCTTGTTAAAATCCGATTTATAGATCTGCAAATCTTCCGTGTTCATCAGGCGAAGTTGCCGTCACTGTGCGTAGGGTTTCGGCGAAGATATAAGGTTAAGCGAAGTTATCCACAACTTCGCCTACCTTCTCAAGTTCGCCTAACTCAAGCGAAGTTCTCTACAACTTCGCCTACCTCTTAAGTTCGCTTACCTCAAGCGAAGTTAAGAATCAGCGAAGTTAATCAGCAGTGTTATCAGCGAAGTTCTCTACAACTTCGCCTACTTCAAGCGAAGTTATCCGTAACTTCGCCTACAGTACTTAAAAAAAAAAAAAAAAAATTTAACTTTTCAGGTTTCTTACTTTTCAGGAAAGATGTCGTCGATCAACATCTCTGAGTTAGTGAAGATGGAAGTTGAAGCAGGGTCAGCTACTAAGGCCCCAAGATTGCTGAAGGGAACCGATTTCGTTTCATGGAAGGATCGGTTCATACAGTACGTCAAATACCAGGATGCGAAGATGTGGGTATGCATCCAGGATGGTTATATTCCACCAATTATGGAGTATGAAGGTCGTGACCAAATCAAGAAGTATAGTAAAATGGAAGAAGAAGAGAAAAAGATGTATGAGGCTGAGAGCAAGGCTCATGCTGCTATTACTATGGCTCTTCCACAAGAGATCCTTCATACGTTTAGAAAGTACACATCAGCAAGAGAGCTTTGGGAAGCTCTTGAGAGCAGATTTGAAGGGAATGTAGGAATCCGGGCTTCAAAAATAAAATTGCTCAAAACCCAGTTTTCAGTCTTCAAGTATTTGAAGAATGAATCTTTAGATGATATTATCACTCGATACTACCATCTGATGACTGAATTGAGCAACTATTCCATTTCCTACCGAGAAGAAGAAATAGTTGAGAAGCTTCTAGATGCTCTCCCACCAAAATGGGAGATGTACACTGTGCTGATGAGGGAAGACAAATACTTTCCCACATATGATCTAGAAACGGCAGTCAACAAGCTCAGAACCTTTGAGCTTAACATGGTCAGAAAAGAGACACCTATGGATCAGGTTCAAGATCCAGGTTTGTATGGAGCTAAAGTCAACACTAGCTCAGGATCGAAGACTGAATCGGCTGCCTACTACTCGAAGGGAGAGTCGGGCGCAAACTCATCACATGAGGGTCTTGTGTCAGTCAACACAAATGGTGATGTTTGCTATGTAGCAGCTGGATTAAGTGGTTCTCAATCCCAGGTAAGCAAGAGTAGTTGCTCTTCAAGTGTTCCCAGCAACAACTACTCCAAGATGCCAATGAGTGTCAAGTCTGCTGAAGAGCAGTTTGGTCTCTATGCTTCTTTTATTGCTTCCTATGAGAACTATATTCAAGGGAAGATTGTTGATCCAGCTATGTTGGATGAAGATTACGATCAGATTGATGCTGACGATATGGAAGAAATGGATCTACAATGGCAGATGGCCATGATTGTGAGGAGGGTGAAAAGGTTTATGAATAAGACTGGTAGAAAGTTTGTCGGAGGAAGACCAGGGTTCGACAAGTCAAAGGTAAGGTGCTACAATTGTCAACAAAACGGTCACTTTGCAAAGGAATGCAGGAATGAGCGTGTGGAACGAAGTCAGGGCAGGTCTACACAGCAAAGTGGAGGTTCTAAAGATTATAGTGCCATGATTTCCAGAGGAGATGGAGAATACAACTGGAACCTGCATTCTACAGAAACTTTTGAGCAGGTAAATCTGGCGAAGGTTGACACTGAAGAAAGTAAGAAGGTTACCAAAGAAGAAAAAGCTCTTATGGCAGATGTCAATGACCAGCTCTCCGAGGTATGTTCTAAACCTACATGTTCAAAATGTGAAAACTTGTCTGAGCAATTAGCAACTATAACCGATCAGTATGTTAGGTTGGATGCTGAATTTAAAACCTTAAAAGAAGACCATCATTTTACAAAAGCAAGAGAAAATAGTTATAAAGTCAAAATAAAAGCTTGTGAAAAAGATGTTAAAAGTCTAAAAACAAAACTTGCTGAAAAAATTGAAGTGATTGATTTAAGTTATGAAGTTTTGGAAGAAAAGACCAAACTAATTGCTGAGAGAGAAAAACAGATTGATGACCACCAGGTGAAAGTGGTGGAACTGAATCGAAAACTGGAGCAGTTCAGAAATTCCTCTGCTATACTTGATCACCTTGTTAGTGATCAAGGTTCCTCTGTCAAGAGGGGAGGAATCGGTTATCATGAGGTTCCACCACCGTACAATCACAATTACACTTTTAACCCTAGTGTTCAGAAATCTGTTGACTTTGAGGTTGCTCAGACAGTGCCAATTAAAGTAACTGTTAAAGAACCAAATGTTAGTAGAGGCGAAACAAGTTCGCCTGTTTCAAGTGTTGAAATTTCTGATCAAAGTCCAGTCTCATCAGATTCGGATAAGTCATCCGAGTCTGGTAAGGCAAAAGAGGAGGTTGTGTTACCCAAGAGTGGAGAAAAAGATAAAACAAATAAAATGAGTACTCCACTAAACCCGTACGTCCCACCATATGTGAGACGAACGGGCGGTAATGTACCCTCGACATCTAAAACACATGTTGATAAAAAGGTTGAACATAGGTGTTGTTTTAGGTGTAATCAAATGGGGCACCTAGTTGCAGATTGCCCTCTGAAACAGCGATTCAGAGGTGTAAGGCCTACTAAAACTGAGAATAAGCCTAATGGTAATTATCATACTGCTAAAAATGAAAACCATTCAAAATTCAAAAATGTGACTAATTCAGGTTTTCATAAAAACAAATCTCAGTTTAACACTGCTAATAGCCAAACCACCGGCTATAATTCTTTCAATTCACAAAGGTTTGGAAGGCCTCACTATCAATCTTCAAGGAGGTATCCTAATAGGACTTACAGGAATTATCGAGACACTAACTTTGGAAAGCCAAAGTTTGGGATGTTTAGATCCAAGACCAACTGGTCTTGGTCCCTAAATTCTAATCTTTTGCTTTATTGTGCAGGAACAGTTGAACAGGGCTGCCAACAATCGTTGGGTTGTAGATAGCGGCTGTTCCCGGCACATGACGGGTAACAAATACTTGTTACACGATTTGAAACCTGTTCAAGGAGGGAGAGTAAGCTTTGCCGGAGAAAGTGGAGGCAATATTACTGGAAGGGGAACGGTGTCGAACGGAAAGATGACATTGGAAAATGTTAACTTTGTAGAAGAATTGAAGCACAATCTGCTGAGTGTGTCGCAGATTTGTGATAAGGAGTACACCGTTCATTTTACAAAGAACGAGGCGATTGTGTTGAAACCAGGTTTTCAGATACCAGAGGAGTGGATTTTGATGAAGGCTCCACGTGAAAGAAATACGTACATTATGGATATGAGATCAATTGAAATGGCCACGGCAGAATCATGCCTTATGACAAAAGCAAGTGAAACAGAGTCCGAATTGTGGCATAGGAGAATGGGGCACATTCATCTTCGGAAGATGAACCACATTGTCAGGAATGGGCTTGTGCTGGGCGTTCCCTTGAAAAATTTCAATTTTGAAGATAAATGTATAGCGTGCAAGAAGGGAAAGCAGCACAAGAAATCCCATTTCACCAAGAAAGTCAATTCAATTGCCAGTACTCTGGAGTTGCTTCACATGGATCTCTTTGGTCCTGTGAATGCAAAAAGTCTTGGAGGAACTTCTTATTGCTTGGTGATCACTGATGACTACTCACGATATTCGTGGGTGTATTTCCTGAAATCAAAAGACGAAACAGCTCAGATGGTGAAGAATTTGATTACCAAAGTTGAGAACGTTATGGATAAAAGGGTTAAGTTCATCAGGAGTGACAATGGAACGGAGTTCAAGAATTTTGAGATGGAGATCTTCTGTCTTCAGAGAGGGATTGAACACCAATACAGCGCTCCGTATACACCGCAACAGAATGGAGTGGCTGAAAGGAAGAACAGAACGTTAATTGAAGGAGCCAGAACTATGCTGGCTGATTCGAAGCTTCCTGTGGTGTTTTGGGCTGAAGCTGTTGCTACAGCTTGTTATGTTCTGAATAGAGTCTTAACTGTTAAAAGACTTGGTAAAACGTGTTATGAGCTTATGCATGGGAGAAAGCCCAACTTGAGTGGTCTTGAACCATTCGGGTCCCCTTGTTCGATTTTGAAGACAAATTCTAAATTTGGTGAAGTAGCCGATGAAGGAATCCTAGTCGGTTATGTTGTTGGGACTCCCAACAGACGTGTCTTCAATATATCGACCAGCAAGGTTGAGGTGGTGTGTAACACCGATATCACAAGCTACCAACCGCCAAAACCAAGCAACGGACCTGCGGAGTTTTTCGACTATGTTAAACTTTTTAAGTCTTTTAACATACCGTATTTGGATATTTCTGAAGAAGAAGAGAGAATTGCTACGAAGATGATCCTTGATGAGGAAGAGAATCTATTGCAAAGACAGCTGATCGATAAATGTCAACCTTCCTCATCAAATGCTGTCAATACCCCTGCTGCCTCGACTGAAGAAGAATTTTTCAATCCTTTTCACTCTCAGCATGACACAACCATAGACGAGCTCTCTTCTAACTTGGAAGACAATTTGCATGTCGGTTCTGTTCCGACCACGAGAATTCATAAAGATCACCCTTTGGAGAATGTGATTGGTGATGTGTCCTCGGGTGTACAAACAAGACGTAGCTTGAATGAGCACACCTGTGTTTACACAAGCATTAAGGAGACAGGGATAATCAAAGAATGCTTGTACACCTGCTTTATCAGCCAGATTGAGCCGAAAAATTATCAAATGGCTCTCAAGGACAGCTCGTGGGTCGAAGCCATGCAAGAAGAGTTGGCTCAGTTCAAGAAAATGGAAGTATGGGATTTGGTTGAAAAACCGAAGAATGTGCATGCGATAGGCACAAAATGGGTGTTTAAGTGCAAGAGAGATGACATAGGGATTATCATAAGAAACAAGGCGAGGCTAGTTGTGAAAGGATTTAATCAACAAGAGGGGATTGATTATAATGAAGTGTTCGCTCCTGTCGCAAGGTTGGAAGCCATTAGATTGTTTTTGGCGTTCGCTGCTTATAAGAAAATGAAGGTATTTCAGTTGGATGTGAAGAGTGCGTTTCTGAATGGGAAAGTTGATGAGGTAGTGTATGTTGAGCAACCTCCGGGTTTTCCTGACCCAGACTTTCCTGATCACGTGTACAAGTTGAGCATGGCATTGTATGGACTACATCAGGCACCTCGTGCCTGGTATTCAACTTTATCAGATTACTTGCTTGAAAATGGTTTTGAAAGAGGGAAGATTGATAGCACGTTGTTCGTTAAGAGAGAAGGAAGCGACTTCCTGCTGGTGCAAGTCTACGTGGATGACATTATCTTTGCTGCATCTAAAGTCTCCATGTGTCAGGAGTTTGAGGACGTCATGAAGAAAAGGTTTGAAATGAGTGCTATGGGTGAACTAACTTTCTTTTTAGGATTGCAGGTTGATCAGAAGAAGGATGGGATGTTCATTCATCAGACCAAGTATGTCCATGATGTGCTCAAACGCTTCAAGATGGAGGACAGCACTCCATTCGACACTCTAATCTGCGTCAATCACAAATTGGGTGCTGAGTCAGACGGTGATGCAGATGTGGACCCAACACAGTATCGGGCTATTATAGGTTCTTTAATGTACTTAACTGCTTCTAGGCCTGATATAATGTTTGCTGTTTGTCTTTGTGCTCGTTTTCAGGCAAACCCAAAGGAATCTCACATGAAGGGTGTGAAGAGGATCTTGCGGTATCTCAAGGGCAAACCGAAGCTGGGGTTGTGGTACCCGAGAGGAGGAGACTTGGAGCTAGTCGCTTACACAGATTCTGATTATGGAGGGTGCAATCAGAGTCGGAAGTCAACAACTGGAGGATGTCAGTTTCTTGGTGGTAGATTGGTGTCGTGGCAATGCAAGAAACAGACTTCGGTCGCAATTTCAACCTGTGAAGCAGAATACATGGCAGCATCCAACTGCTGCTCCCAGGTTCTTTGGATTCAACAACAGTTGCGCGACTATGGTCTGAATTTCTTACTTACACCTATTTGCATTGATAACACAGCTGCTATCTCAGTAACTAACAATCCCGTGAAGCACAGTAAAACTAAACATATTGACATACGTCATCATTTTATACTGGATTGTGCTGAGAAGAAACTGATAGTGCTTGAAAAGGTGGATACGCTTGATAATTTCGCTGATCTTTATACTAAAGCGTTTGACAAAACAAGATTTCAAAACCTTATCGAGTTTAATGGGATGATCAATCCCGAGTAGCCATGCTTTTCATGTTATATTAAAAAAAAAAGGCGTCACTATCGCTTAAAATTATGTCGGTTACCACAGTTTGAAGGACATGTCTTAGGATATGTTTGGTCCTCATTTCTACTTGTAGAATATGAGGATAGCCATTAACCAGATGACTGAAAGTGACCGGGGCGGTTTATGATGAGTTTTCTTTCTTTCGTTTAAAATTAGTCGATCATACTTAGTTAGAAGGACACATACTTGTATGTGGTCGGTCCAGCTGATCCATTGGATCTTCGGGATAGCCGTTCACCTGAAGACTTGATTTGATCGGGGCGATTGAAGTCAAAATTTTTTATGGGAAATGAAATTATTTTTCAAGTCTACTACTTCGTAAGAAGTACGTTTGCTATGTTAATCAGAAAATTGATCCAACCTTGGAAAATGATAGATATACTAATTCTGTGTGCTTAACTAGTGAAGTTATTAGGCTTAAAAGGCTTTAGGACAGTCATTGTATGTCATGGTAACTTTTTATGGTGCGTAAAAGTAGACGTGATACAAACTAAATCTACTTGATTTTACGTGGAAACTCCTTAAGAGTTTTGCATGTCTTCATATATATCTTTCCGAATGATAGGCAGAAAAGCGATTACCCAGTCATATACGAGCCCATGTGTGTTCTGATTCCCGTGAAGATAGCATTTCAAGAAACTGCAGTGATCCAGATTCGGGACTTGCGGTTATTTACTACTCTGAAGTCTATGTAAATTTGTGAGTTAATAAAAAAAAAAAAAAAAAAAAAAATTGTGAGTTATTGGAACTTTCTATAGCTAAAAATGTCAAGACTTCTCGATCATAGAGTAAGAAGGAGAACGGGAACCAGATGAAGAATACTTACAAACTTAATCAGACACTATGGGTCGAGGTCAATTCGGGGTGACTTGGGGAAAGCCAAATACGCTTTGAGAATAGATAGGAGGCATCATAATCTCTGAGTTGTTGCCCACTTAAATTTTGAGGCATAATTGAATCTAACTCGTATCACAGAAACGATGAAAACCATCTTAAGTATATTACCTGCTTACACCCTGTTTCCTTATGTCATAATACAGCTAAACACGGATCTATGTGACAGTCACGTTGTTAGTATGATTCCTGTTCGGATCTTTTCTAAAACGTAGCAGTCCCTATCGAGACTGAAATTTGATCCCTTATACTTTAATTGTTAAAAGTTTTCTTTTTATGTAGTTGTATGCTTTTATAAAAGGTTACTTGGACTTGATCATGTTAGTTAATTCTTAAAGGGAAGTTTTAAACGTTAATTGCAAAATGTTCAAATTATAAGGGTTGATTTTGTAAATATAGGCGATGTTGTTAAACAGGCGAACTTGTGAATAACTTTGCCTAGGCGAAGTTAACCGTAACTTCGCCTGTATAACTTCGCCCCTATATAAGGATTTTCAAAGGTCATCAGTTCATTATTTGAATTCTCAGCGAACTTATTCTCGATAATCTCAGCGAACTTATCCGATTTACATCCACTTATCTTTTTTCGATTTCAGTTAGTATTCAAGGTGTGTTTGGATTCTATATCTTATACTCGATGTTCGATGTTGTTAATCCTAGGTTGTTTCGACACCCGGTTAACGACCTCGGACGTTCGAAACCTATACCCGATTTCAAAACTTGTTTTACGTGTTCATGAACAAACTGATCATCCGGACTGCCTTAATACCATGTGTTTTAGTCTCCTAAATCGTCAAAATTGGCCGAAACACCAGATTTTCGAGTTTGAATCAAACTCACTGTCGCCGATTCATATTCAGGCGAACTTAAGGTTTAGGCGAAGTTATCCGTAACTTCGCCTGATGCTCAACTTCGCCTGAAGCTTAAATTCGCCTGAGGCGATGTTGTGGTGAGGCGAAGTTATCATTAACTTCGCCTGGATCCTTTTAACTTAAAAATTATTAGACGAACTTAAAGATGAAGCGAAGTTGTTCCCAACTTCGCCCCAACCTTAACTTCGCCTATACAGTTTTTATCACAACTTCGCTCATGGTAACAAGCGAACTTGTGTTATGTCTTAATGTTTATCTAACTTGGTTCGTTTGTTGCAGAGATGGCTGCTGTTACCGGTGCTGGAGGTGCTGGAGGAGATGACGGAGGAGATAATCAGAGGCAATTCTTCCTGGGTCACAACATGTTCATCACCTTAGACCCGGAAGCGAGTGGTGTGGAGGATTATCGCAAGATAATCACATTCCTCCTACGCTCGAGGATATTCCACGCAATCACGACGACACTGCCGATATCCTTACCCAATATCGAGGACTTCTGGCAGACTGTGGAGTACGATTGTCGTGTTGAGCCCCCGGTTATGAGAGCAACAGTCAATAATCAAGAAGTTCAGTTCTCATCTGAACAAATTCGGGTGGCGTTACGTTTTGGAGAGGAGACTCGGGACGACCCGACTGACTTTGTGGCTCCGTTTCGTGATGGAGCATTCCTACGAATGGGATATTCTAGTCCCTTGGGCGATACCCAGAGACGGAAAGGGTTCCTACTTGATCAGTGGCGCTTCCTCATGCACGTTATGATAGTATGCATGTCTGGGAGGAAGGCGGGCACTGATGGTATGGGTGCGATCATGCAGTCAGCAATGAGTGCTCTGACTTATAACAAACGTTATAGCTTTAGTCAGATGGTCTTTTATGAGATCGACAGACAAAGGAGGGCGATAGCTCGTGAGCGGTTCATAATGTATCCAAGATTTATCCAGATGATCTTGAACCATGTGGCTCTGAATTTGCCTCAACGACGCCCGATAAGATACGTGGAGAATGTGAGCAAACGTATCTTTGCTCAATGCCGTACATCCAGTGCGAGGAGCAAGCCTGAACTGCGTCCAAGGCATACTCCACTCTTCGGGTACTTGATAAACCCGGGGTATGTGCCAGCTCGGGGGGACGAGTTCAGAGACCCTCAACCACAACAGGCAGGAGCAACTCGAGATGTACCTACTGTGCCTGTTGTATCGGCTGAGGAGGATGTTGACCTTGATGCTGCATTTGGCGGCCAAGGATTCTTCGACATGGATCGTTTTTATCCACATGAAGAAGTGCAGGTCTCTGCTGCACAGGTTAGGGAAGTGAGTGTAACTAGAGCAGCTACGACGGTGGCTGACTCAGATCTTGACGATGTTATGGATGAGGCGAGGAGGATGTTGGTGACTAGAGAGAGGACGTTGGGGAAGAGGAAGAGGACAGTGGATGATAGTGAGTCAGAAGAAGAAGAGGAGGATATACACAAGTTGATCAGACGATCAAGACGTGAAAGGACAGGTGCTGGTATGGGAGCTGAAGAGACTTCACGAGTTATACGTTTTGCTCCATCCGCACTGTCAGGTATGTCGATTGTTCCTACTTCTGTACAGGTTACAAGCGCCACAGATGTTCCTGTGGTGGCTACATCAGCTGTCGGCATCCCATCCATCACACTACAGACGACGACTCCGGAGATTGTGTCGTTACCACCTCCAACGCTTACTCCTTCAGAGGTGGTGGCACGGTTTGTAGAGTCGACGGTCGTCGCAACTGCAGGGTTGTCGGTCACGATACCACCTGCGGTTACGTCCACAACTGCTTCTGAAGTCCCGGTTACATTCGAGATCCCTCCTCAGTATACTCAAGACACATCTAACATGAGGTTTGATTTCGATGCAACCCTCTCAGACTCGGAGAGAATAGCTGCACTTGAGCGGGTCGTGGCAGAGCAATCGAGGATAAACTTTATCCAGACCCAGGCTATTCAGCGCCTTGTAGCAGAGAATCAACTACAGTCGTCCCTCCTGGTTGAACATGGGCGAATTATAGATGCTATGAAGGAGTTCTTGGCATCTCAGGGGGAGACAGGCTGTAGAGGCGACGAGTTAAGGACGAAGAAGAGAAATGACAGAGACGATGATCCCAATGCACCGAAAGGTGCAGGTGGTGAGTTGCCAAGAACTACTCGGGGAGTCTGCAGGTGCAGTTGGTGGTGATGAGGTGGTGATGGTTGATGATGATGATGATGTGATAGATGCGTTGAAAGAATTGAATGATGATATACTAGAAGATGATGATATGTTTGATGATGATGTGCTGCCGATTGAGGAGATTGAGAACATTGGCGCACAAATTGTGATTGAAGATGAGATTGAAGAGGGTGAGATAGTAGAAGAAAATGTTGAACACGAGATCCCAGATGTTGAGAAAGCCGATGTTGGTATGAGATGGAGAATGATGAGACAGAGTGGGAGGAGCAGCCTAGGTGGAAAGAAGGATATGCTCATTGGTTTATTAAGACTAAAAAGCCTGCTGTTCCAACCATGTTCAAGAAGAATTATAATATCAAAGGCTATGCTGAAGCGAAGAAAGGGATTATTTGCTGGATCTATGATGAGCAGTTGAAGCTCTTTGTGCTCAAACGGTATGACGGCGTTCAGTATTTTAAAAGAATGTTAAGGTCGTTGAATACACTGCCGGAATGTGAAGTGAAAGACTTAGCCAGATTGGGGTTAATCAATCGAAGTGACGATAATATGGCTAGACTCATTGAGAAAATTGTTTGGAGAGAGAGTATAAAAGAGAAGAAGTTTGAGCTGTTGAAGCCACAAAAGGGAAAACTTGTTGAGGACAAGGATAGAGGTCTAAGAACTGATGGAAAACCTTGGATGGTAATGAAGTATAAACCGATCCGGTGCCTGAAAGAAGTACCGATGAAGCTAATGCCCAAGGATGTGCTTAAAGACCTAAAGTGGTGGTACGTGGATTGTGAGACAGCAGAGGCGGTGATGGAAGACGAGGATGAACAAGAGCTCCTTAGAGTTTACGATCCGATGCATTTGGTAAACTTATCGCAAGCTGATCTGAAGGTGCTTAATGAGAAGAAAATCTTTTATATTCCTGCTTGGAAGGATGAAGCGAGGAAGTATCAAAGAGTCGTGTCAGTTTGTGTTAGAGAAGGAGTGCATGCGTTAAGATACAGGATTACAAGACAAGAGCTTAAAGATCAAGATATGAAGCTACTGCCAAGGGGGAGTCTGTTGGTGCATAAATGTCAGTAGTTCATAGCCTAGTGTCTGTAATCGAGTCTGTAATGTTATTTATGTTTTTGTTTAAGCGAAGTTGTTAACAAGTTCGCCTAGGCGAACTTGTTGAACAAGCGAAGTTATGGACAACTTCGCCTGAACATATCAGGCGAAGTTGTCGTGTATTTATATTAGATGTTACGGCTTGATAGTGGTTAATCGAGTTGATAGTTGTTAGCAGTTTTGGTTAACGAGTTTGTTCGGTAACGTGAGTCTGTAATAGTGATATCGTATCACGTGTTCGGTTATCAATATAACGTGTTCGTTTATCGTATCGTGTTTGTTTGATTTGCTTTCTACGCTCGTAACGATCTACGCAGGGATTCCGCACCTGAGTAGACCGCGATATCTCGTGTGATCCGTCCAGGGAACCTACAAAGTTTTTGGCACCGTTTCTAAGAACGATCCAAGTTTTAATTTAATCGTTGTTTATAATTGTATAAATTTTTAAATTTTATTTTATTTACGTTTTACTAAGTATTAAACTATATAATTTTACGACTAGCCTGATTTTAACCTTTATTTACCTAACCTTTACCTTTACTTAATTAACTTATACCTTAGTTTAGTTTAGAATAGCTTAGCCTAACTCGTAGCTTAACTTTAGCCTAACCTTTAGTTTAATATAAATAGTTTATATTTTGATTTAACCCCATGTATGTCCTCTACATTCGGACCTGAGCTTGTTTCTCCAATTTCTGAACCGGAACGACTCTTTCGTCGACGAACGCTTAAACGGAATGCAGAAACCGCCGAAACAATCGAAGACGAGTCAGTAAACGCCACAACATTAGGAGAAAATCAAACCGAAGAAATTATGGCGACCCAAAACAATGAACCAAACATTAGCCAGCATGCCAAGCCAACTCTCGAAGGCTACGACAATGGAGTGGCTCCACCCGATATCACCGAACATTTCGAAATCAAATCAAGCACCATTCACATGGTGGAAAATTCAGTTCAATTTCATGGTCTCCTCGAAGAAGACCCTCTTTCTCATATATCTCGATTCTTACGAATCTGCGGAACCTTTAAAATCCAAAATTGTTCAGAAAATCAGATCAAACTCAAACTCTTTCCTTTCTCTCTAAAGGGACAAGCCCTGGAATGGATAGAATCTCTTTCCTCTAGTTCCATCACCACTTGGGACCAGATGGTTGAACAGTTTCTCCTCAAATATTTTCTGCCTGATAAAACTGCCAAATACCGAGCCAGCATTACCGGATTCCGGACCGATGATAATGAGTCGTTACACGCAGCATGGGAGTGATACAAAAGTATTCTGAGAAGATGCCCACATCATGGACTGAGCATATGGTTACAAGTACAAACTTTCTTGACGCACAATCCAGTCAAAACAAACAGGCCGTCATCCAAATCGCCGGTGGAGACCTGGGATCCAAATCACCTAATGAAGCATTTGAAGTCATAGAGAAGGCATCAAAGAAACATTTTGCTTACAACCCACCAATATCTACACCAACCCATAAAGGAATACACCACGTCGATTCCAACACTCTTGTCACCGCACAGCTTGAAGCCCTTTCTAAGAAATTCGAACAACTTCAAGCCGAATTATTGAAAACCAAGATTACCTGTGACACCTGTGAAGGAACTCATAAGACAAGTGATTGCAAACAAGTCATTATGGCCATGGAAGAGGTTACTTTATCGCTCAGAAAAACAACGCTTTCAGCAACAACTATAATCCAGGATGGAGAAACCACCCGGATTTCAGTTGGAAGGATGGAGGTAACACTCAACCCCTACCCGGATTCAAAAAAAGACCGATGAGGAAAACCTTCCAGCTTAAACCACAATTTCAAGATCAAAGTTCCAGTAGCCATCAAAACCCAAGCTACTCAAAAATTGAAGAAATGTTAATCCAAATCATGACCAAAACAAATGAAGCAGAAAAGAAGGCCGACTCAAGAGCTGTTGATATTAGCGGAGTATTGTTGAAATATGAGCTGACCTAAAAAGTCAACAAGCATCACTACAGAATCTAGAAACTTAGATCGGATAAATTGCTCGACAATTATCCGAAAGACCACCCGGCACTCTTCCAAGCAACACAATCACCAACCCGAATGCGACAGCTAACGCTGTTACACTCAGAAGCGGTACAACCACTGTTGCCTCACCAACATCAGAACCAGTTACGGAGAAGGAATCCCCTGACAAAATGTAGGAAAGACTGATCCCAACAGGCACCGTACAACCCAAGGAACCAGTCTGAACTTATATTCCACCTATTCCATACCCTGGACGGCTGAAGCAGGATAGATTGGAAGCTCAGTACGGGAAGTTTTTAGAACTCTTCAAACAACTCCACATCAACATCTCTTTTATCAAAGCTATTACTCAAATGCCAAAATATGCTAAATTTCTCAAAGAAGTACTAACCAACAAAAGGAGGCTGGAGGAGCTAACACATGTCACCCTGAGTGAAGAAAGTTCAGCTGTCCTCCAAAACAAGCTGCCACCAAAAATGACTGATCCAGGGAGCTTTACTATCCCTTGTCTCATAAGAAATTTGTCGATTAGCAATGCCCTGGCCGACCTAGGAGCTAGTATTAATTTTATGCCTTATTTGGTTTTTGCAAAACTTGTTGTGTTTCTATGGAATTTACAAACTTAGTTAACCGATTAACTAGTTATAATATATGCGGAAACGTGATAGACAAACTAAACATATGAACAACCTAGTTTATTCATTTCAAGATTACCAATAATCTATTTACTAGAAACCCGAAGCAAGGATCACATGATACGGGAACAACTAAACTATCAAAGCATATAAACACTTACAATCTTAACCCTTTAAGAGTTTAGTAGGTGGTTGAAGAAGATGATGATGAATGCAAGACTTTCAAATGAAAACCCTCAAACCGATTATACCCCGAGCCTCCAACACGCACCGAGCTATGCTAGGGAGCTTGAACACGAAAAACCCGAGCCTTTTTCTTCTTTCTTTTGGCCGTGAGGTTGAGAGAAAGAAAGAAAAGATTTTTTTTGTTTTTCAAAAGGTTACTTAAAAGATGTAAACACTTGATCATTATTTATCCTCACATGCAAACACCATCACATGGGTTTATACAAGACAACACTCCATCTTTTGCATGTTGACATTTTGACCAAATTGGTGGGGTGTGGGGCCCACCCAAAACCGGCCCCAACATTATTTTTTTTTTTTTTTTTTATTTTATATATTTTATACTTTATAAAATATATAAACACCCCATCTTTTATAAACCATTTTATAAAAGAATACATAGTTAAATAATTATTCCAATAATAATTATTTGAATAAATAAATTAACCAATTAATTATTTAATACTTTCAAGTAATTATTCAGAAACCCGTTTTTCTGAATGTGTCGTGTTCTGTATTTGTCTTATAGATCTTATCTTAACAAATACATAATTGGTGTGTGTCTAACTCGTTATTGGGTATGACCCGACTTGGATCAAACATAACTAGCCACATTAACTTAATTATGTGTCTCGGGCATACGATATTCCAACAAAACTAGGGATATGAGAACCAAAGCCCACCCGCATGAGCATTCAGTTATCTGACCAATCCATTAAATATCCTCGGGGCATTGTTGAAAACATGCTTGTCAAAATTTACAAATTTGTTTTCTCAGTAGATTTTGTAATTCTAGACATGGAGGAAGACAAAAGTGTACCTCTGATTTTAGGAAGACCCTTCTTAGCCACTGCAAAGGCTATCATTTATGTTTGCATCGGCAAACTCACTCTCAGGGTCAATGGCGAGGCTATCACTTTTGACATAGGAAAATCTATGCAACATCCGCAAAATCACGATGACACATTATACTATGTCGACATCATCGATTCTATCATGAGTTGCTATGTGCGGAAATATTCCATCAACACACCATTAGAAACACAAATCTTAACTGATATAGACACTAAACTCATTTTAGAAAAATAAAATCTCAATGCTAATGACAACAATCAATAAGCATCAGAATTAGTATGTGAGATCATCGAATGTAATGAATAATCGAAACCAACAATTGAAGATACACTAGCTTTAGAGTTAAAAGAACTCCCGAACCATCTCAAATATGTCTTTCTTGAAAAAGACTCTCAACTCCCAGTAATTATTTCATCTCACCTTTCTAAAGAAGAGAAAGACGAACTTCTCAAGGTTCTTAAAAACCATGAGAAAGCTATGGAAGATCATGGATATCAAGGGCATCAGTCCCTCCTTTTGTACTCACAAAATCCTCATGGAAGAAGAATGCAAACCCGTGGTCCAACATTAAAGACGTCTCAATCCCAACATGCAAGATGTAGTGAAGAAGGAAGTAATAATACTCTTTGATGCCGGATTAATCTATCCAATCTCAGATTCACCTTGGGTTAGTCCAGTTCAAGTAGTACCCAAGAAGGGAGGAATGACAGTCATAATGAACGAGAAGGACGAGCTAATACCAATGAGAACCATCACAGGCTGGCGAGTTTGCATTGACTACCGGAAGCTTATTGATGCGACAAGAAAGGATCGTTTTCCACTTCCCTTTATCGATCAAATGCTTGAACGTCTATCTGGAAAAATGTTCTACTGTTTTCTTGATGGATTCTCCGGATACTTTAAATTCCCAAAGCTCCTGAAGATCAGGAGAAAACCACTTTTACATGCCTGTATGGAACCTTCGCCTACCGAAGAATGCAATTTGGACTATGTAATGCTCCAGCCACCTTCCAACGTTGCACAGTGGCCATCTTTCATGAAATGATCGGAAATTCTATGGAAGTGTTCATGGAAGACTTCTCAGTTTTTGGAGACTCATTCGATCATTGTTTAAAAAACCTAGAAAAAATGTCGACTAGGTGTGAAGAAGTGAACATAGTACTTAACTAGGAAAAATGCCACTTTATGGTTAAAGAAGGTATTGTTCTCGGTCACAAGATATCTCAAGAAGGACTAGAAGTTGATAAGGCAAAAATAGAAACCATCTCTAAACTTCCGCCACCAACTTCAGTCAAAGCCATTAGAAGTTCTCTAGGTCACGCATGATTCTACCGTCGTTTCATAAAAGACATCTCCAAAATTGCTAGACCTATGACCAAACTTCTAGAAAAAGACGCACCATTTGTTTTCTCTAAAGAATGTGTTGAATCATTCAATACATTAAAAGACAAACTTGTCAACGCACCAATCATGACTACACCCGATTGGAGCCTTCCATTCGAAATCATGTGCGATGCAAGTGACTTTGCAGTTGGAGCCGTACTCAGACAACGCAAAGAGAAACATTTTCACCCAGTTTACTATGCTAGTAAAACTCTTAATGATGCACAAGAAAATTATACCACAACGGAAAAAGAGTTATTAGCAGTAGTGTTCGCCTTTGAAAAATTTAGATCTTACCTAGTTCTTTCCAAAACCATAGTTTACACCGACCACGCAGCCATTCGATACCTCTTCAACAAGCAGGATGCCAAGCCTAGACTTTTCCGATGGATTCTCTTACTCCAAGAATTCGACATAGAAGTCAAGGACAAGAAACGAGCAGTAAATGTAGCCACAGACCATCTCTCTCGCTTAGAATGCCCAGCTTAAGAAGAATAGCATGAGGAAATCATCGATGACAATTTTCCACATAAAATTCTCATGCATATCCAAGAAGTCATGCAAGAGGAAGATGAGAGTCTTTGGTTTGCCATTTTCGTAAACTATTTAGCTTGTAAAATCTTAAGAAAAGGGCTAACTCATCAGCAGCGGAAGAAATTCTTCTCAGAACTTAAGTTCTACATCTGGGAAGATCCATACTTGTTTAGAATAAGAGCCGATCAGGTTGTTCGTAGGTGTGTTTCAGGGAAAGAAGCCCTGGATATCCTCAAACATTGCCATGAAGGACCAAATGGCGGACACCACAGTACCGCCACTTGGGTTAGAAAAGTGTTTGATGCAGGATTCTTCTGGCCCAGCATATATAAAGACACACATACTTTGATCCAAGCATGCGATGCTTGTCAAAGAGCCAAGAACATCTCAGCCAAAAATGAGATGGCTCAAAAAGACATTCAAATTTGTGAAGCCTTTGATGTATGGAGAATAGATTTCATGGGCCCATTTCCTAACTCATTCGGAAACAAATACATCCTTGTAGCAATCAGCTATGTATCAAAATGGGTAGAGGCACAAGATCTTCCCACTAATGATGCTCGAGTAGTTGTACGATTTCTGAAAAAAGTTATTTTTATGATTCGGTACCCCAAAAGCCTTAATCAGCGACAGAGGAACTCACTTCTATAACGCTTTAATGGACAAGGTCTTAGCACGATATGGAGTTCACCACCGACTAGCAACACCATATCATCCTCAGACCATTGGGCAAGTAGAAGTCGCGAATCAAGGAATTAAAAGGATTTTAGAAAGAACCATAGGGATGAATCGCAAAAATTGGGCGGAAAAGTTAGATGGCTCTTTGTGGGCCCTTAGGACAGCCTACAGAACCCCCATAGGAACAACACCTTTCAAACTCGTTTATGGAAAGCATGTCATCTATCTCTAGAACTTAAGCACAAAGCCTACTGGGTTCTAAGAGCGGTAAACTTTGATCTAATATCCGCCGGCAAACACCGGGAAGATCAAATTCACAAACTCGAAGAGCTAAGAACATTAGCCTATGAAAACTCCTAGTCTTACAAAGAGAAGACTAAAACATCTACACGAAGCCCATTTAAAAGGAAACAAAAAGTTTCAAGTATACGATCGAGTACTGTTATACAACACACGTTTACGTCTTTTCCCAGGAAAATTGAAATCTCGCTGGATAAGTCCATACATATTTGAATCAGTTTTTGATTATGGAACGGAAGAGATTTTAACAGCCACAAGTTCAAAGTTAATGGGCATCGATTAAAACCATATATTGATGGGCCATTTGAAAATGTCTCAGAGGTAATAGTCCTCCAACCAACTAAATAAACATACCAGGAACATGGTCTGGCCAAGACCTTCTTAAACTAGGCATTGTAAATAGCTAAAAAAATGTTTTTTTTTACTAAAATCAAGGGGGCATGCGTCTAAGAGCACGGACCCGTGCCACAAAGTGCGGGCCAGAATCTTCGCTGCAAAAATCTCAGTTAGACTGGTTTGTAACAGAATTGTCAGACCAAAAACCCGGGGCCGTGCTTGGTAACTGGTTGGCTATAAAAGGCACCCTTTGCTTATGCATTTCTTACACCAACCCAAACCAAAAACACTCTCTTCTGAGATTAAAACATGCCTACTGAGATGAGTGAAGCAATTTCCGTTCCTCGACAACAGAGAAACGAAACCCGACACGTATCCAAAACCGAGCTTCTTTTGAAACTTCAAGAACTTGTCAAAGAGCTCACCGAGATGAATCTCCTCGCAAAAATGCGTCTCGTTCAACTCACCGAATCGGTGGAAAACATAAAAATGGAACTTCGAGACATTAACGAACAAGTCCAGTTTCAAGTTCTCGATTTCACGTACTTTCCACCACTAGGACCATTCGGTGGAGGAGAAGCCTTCGGAGAGATCTTGGAACCTTAATTCTATGTTTTCATGTGTAAACAAGTGCACTAGGCACATCGTGCTATGATCTACGGACTTAACCCGAGTAATTTTACGTTTCTAGGAAAACCGAGCTTATCCCTTAATTGTTTTAGGACTTTTAATTTTAATGAAAAGTAATTTTTAGGATGATCAAACTCTTAAAATAACATACTAAAAAATTCCGGCTCTGTTTGGCTGAAAAATCAAAGAAAAATTTCAGTGATAAAAAGCATGTGGCCGTGGTCACCTTAGAATCTTCAGCATGATACGCGCTGACTCCGTACAATTTTCTGAATTAGATACATTTATTCCCCTAGCAGCACGGGCCGTGCTCGACTTTCCAGTCTCTATACAATGCATGTAAAAACTCACTATTCCGTTCATACCAAACGCAAGTTTACTGAAATGGAAAGCAAGAAAGTTGAATGGAGACTAGTGAGGAAAGTCAAGCACATGATTCTTCCTCAAACCTTGAGGAAGAAATCATGAGGCTCTAATGCATTATGAGAGACCAAGTCAAAAGTAACATCCAAACTGGCTCGCTTAATCGAGCTGATCAACAAAGTCGAACTACTGCGGTTTGAGAATGTCCATGTTGTGGATAGCCACAACAAGGATGTGGCTTTCAAGTTTAACTATCTTAACCGGGAGATTGCAAAGCTTGATAAAAAGCTTTCCGAGCTCTTGGAAGCTAAATGAGCCCCACCACATGCTCAAGACCTGTTCGGGAATGGTGGTCGTTGAAGTTCCGACTTTGTCTTGTTAAGAAGTTACTCTTGCTAGTGTTATGTTTCGTGATTCGGGATTGTTGCTGTACTTTTCTTTCTACTATGTTTAACTATGTTTTATGTCGAATGAATATCGGCTATCATGTGACGAGCTAGCGCCAACCCCTGATGAAGATGGGCCTCCCTGCTGATGGTAGGTGCGGCTGCGGGTCTATCTGGGCGGTGATCCTCCTCCTCTCTCGGGCACGTCCTGGATCATCATCTCTGTCGGGTCCTCAGGATCCCAAACCTGGTTCAGTGCATCAAAAAATCCCAAACCTGGCTCATCACATGATAGCCTATACGGCCTCATTGACCAGTTCTCAGCAAACACTACCGCCTCGTTTGACAGGATCACAAGACAAATTGCTGCTTCCGACGAACAGCGGGCAGCTGAATATGCAGAAACGAGGCGAGAGATTGACCGTCTAGGATATCACATGGAAAGGCAGTGGGGACTGTTTGACTCAGACACGGGAAACTGACGAGCATCGGAAAGGTAGGTCAGGTATGGGCATGGATGGGCTGGTAGTATTTTCATGACATTGTTATTATGCTTGTTTAAACAGTTTACATTCCATCGTTTACTTGTTTTGTTTGTTTGTTTGGTTGGTTGGATACTTTTATGCCCGTGGGTGCCAAGACATTCTAGCAGGTACTTAATTAGCCCGTGTGAGCAGGGTATGGATGATTCCATACCCAATTTTCAGCAAAATTATGCTTGTTGTTTGTGGTTGTTTGCTATTTTACATTATACAAGTACAAAATAGGAAAACAGACGAAAAACAGGGGACGCTTGGTTGAAATTTCGTTAACTCGTAGGGAAGTACCTCTCCATTTTAACCCACCATACTTAATTAGAATTTTAATCTTTTTATGAATCTTTTCACATTGAGGACAATGTGAGATTCAAGTGTGGGGAGGGGAATTACTTAACCAATTTCTGCTCAACTAATTATAAAATTCTCTAAATAACAAATTTTTGTAGCAAATAAAGACTATTTTATAACAAAACGAAAAGAAAATCCAAGAAATTGTTTTTGCAAATTACCAACTACAAATCTATTATAACCAAAAAGTGAAAAAAGTAAAAAAGCAGTTTTGTAATACTGAGAACAAATTTATGCAAAATATGGCGTTTATACTCAATTCCTCCGTTACTGTGAAATAAACATCATGCCATATAAATATTTTTTTTCGAAAGTTTTGAGTGTCTCATATGTTTCGTGTGATTTAGAACTTGTCACAATTATTCATTTCAAGACCGCATGAATCATTGTATAAGGAAGAAGGTAAAATCACTACAAATCTCTTAAACCATTCTCCAAATCCCAAAAACCTTACCACTTTACCCCTCAAAAACCGATAAAATACAACACTGGTCTTTTACCGGCATACCCTAAAGAACTGGAAATGCATTCTTTCGATTTCAATTTCCTTTGCTGCATACATTTTGCAAAACCTAGGTTGCCTCTAGAACTTAGGGATATAATCTTTCTCTTTAGCAATGAGGTGAGGAAAAATTGGCGCCAAGACGAACAAAGGCCACCATATTGTGGAGTTTCCAAAAGCGCAATGAAAAGAAGAGCAAAAAGATACGAACGATGCTTAGGTTGTGGAAACTGGTCTCACGAAGGAAGATGTAGAAAACGTCAAACTCAGTCTCAGCATGAATATACCAAACTAATGAGGGTGGGGGGCTATTAGGCTCAAAGCCGAACGATCCATTAGAGTTGGGAGTTATGTTCAGAACAGGATTGAGGAATAACTTATCCACATCCTCGACAAAACCGGTCTTGACGATCTGACCTTAAAAGAGTCAATAGGTTTGTATAAAAAAATTATATATATATATATATATCCGGGAAACAAGGAGCTAAACATCGAAGACTTCTCAAGATTCCCAAGAACTAGCAGAAGTTGTATTTACCATCCCCATCTTCATTAACCAAAACCCTTAAACCATCACAAAATACCAAATCCCTACAAAACCAACCCACATTACCTTCTAATCTATGCAACCCTTCACAAAGGTGGAGAATTGAAATTGCTACAAGCTTATTTTTCACAGGTTGCATTTTTGACTAAGAGTGTTCACATACATACATCACACGTATGATCAGATATATAAACCGAGAGTGAGTGAACATTGTGAGAACGTGACGTTTTGCATAAACGGAAGCTCGTGAAAACAAATCGTCCTTTTTATATCACTACATATATACTTTTTATTTAAGGTTGGTTATTTTGTTTCCATTTTCTCAGAAAGCTTTTGGGGATGTTTAAGCTATGGTCCTAACTTGCTATGTTTAGAGAATACTTATAAGTAGCTTGCTTGAGGACAAACAAGGTTCAAGTGTGGGGATGTTTAATGTATATAAAACTATACCTCTTTTAAGCATCAAATACTCTATAAAAACTGCAACTTCTATCAAATAACATAGCTCAGAAGGCTACTTATCTTAATAAAACGTAATTTCAGGTAAACCCAAGCCTCAAACGAAGAAACAAGCGAAAAGACGAAGAAAAACAGAAGAAAACACAATAAATACAAGAAACACGCCCCCATGCCTCAAGAACCACGCCACCATGCTTCTGAAACAAGAAAAGAAAAAAATCTACAAGAATTTAAGCACATGTCAACAAAAGAGGCACGGCCCCGTGGTCACCTTCACATAAGACAAAAGAAAATTTTAAAGTAACTTAAAAGTTAAGAGAAACGGAAACATTGAAGTTGGGATAGATGATGCGTTGACAAGATCAATTGTGAAGAAAGAGAGTGGGGATACGAGCCAACTAACAAATTTATGTGAACTTACCAAAAATTCTATGATTGCAAGGATAACATCAACAAAAGTTTATGAAAGAATTAATTGATAATTGATAACATCAACCTGTGAAATTTTTAAATATAGCAACATTCGAGGTAGAATTCATACAATCGAGAGCACAAATTTGAACAAGATTAAATGAAGACTTTAAGGGGTTTAGTTTAGTTAAATGAGAAACTCTTGAAATTAAAAAAGAACTTTATACAACATTGAAATGTCGCAATTGTGTATTTAAGATGAGGTAAATTAAAATATTAAAGTACTGGTAGTAGTAATTGAGAATGCAAAAATTTATGTATACAAACAAACTGTAAATAGATGAAATTGGGAAGCGGATATTCACGAATCACCGCAGGTTTTCGACAACAATCGTGCAAATGTCATTAGATAATAGTGAAAATTAATAATAAAATTCCAATTAAATCACCGTGGGAATTCAATGAAATTCGTTTTTTTTTTTAATAAAATGAAAATTAATTTAAATAATGGAAAATAAAATCCATAGCGGAAATAATTTTGTTTAAATGATGACAAGTTCAATTAATAATAGAACTATAATAATTCAATTTCAACGATAAAACTTTACAAGATGAAAGGTAACTTGTAATGCATGAGATCAATAAATAAGCGACGTACAAAAATGTTAAAAATCAAAGGTGAGAGTAGAAATTGACACGTTGTCAATAATTTAATAAACAAACAAGGTAAATGAGAAAATACAAATTGAATAATATGGTCAACTAATAATTGACTGCCGAAATTGTATCTTTTATAATTGAAAAAAAAAATTGTTTCGACTTATGAGAATCTAAATATTTTGATTAGTTGACGAAATGTTAATGAACCAAATCCTACAATTTTGATCAAGTAAAGCCAAACGGATAGATAAGTACGGTAACCAACGATGTTGACCTATGGAAAAATAAGAAAAATTTTATTGTATGCGAAAAAGATACTTAAAATGATGGATTTTCCAAGTTGGGTTTGTTCCAAAATAACTAATTTAGACAAATAATCGTTTAAGGTATAACTTAATACAAAATACGTTTAGACGAAAATGATGAAGATGAAAAACAATCTTCTTTGTGAAAACATAACTACGATTGGTTTAATTCAAACACCATTTTTTATTGGGCTTATGAAAACTTAAATAATTGAGATCAAATGATTTGGGGTACACTTTATGGATGGAAGCAACATTAGTTAACACTATGTGTTAGGGTGGAAAATGTGTATGAATCAAAGTTACATTTGGCAATATAATAAACAATAATAATAAATTATTATTAAATCGATAAAGGCGATGTTTGCCGATTAAAATTACTCGAGAATAAAACGGGTCGGGTATTAGGTAATTATTTAGTAAACGGAAATACCCGAGTTGTTACAGTAAGGAGCTTATCTAGGGGTGTGAGGATTTGTATAGGAGGTGATTTTATACATTGGTAAGGTTAACAATGGTTTTCAAGCCGAACATGGGGGGTTTCGGTTTTTGTGATAGGAATGAGACCGGCACAGATCCTCTAGAGTTTGTGGTGGCCCACGACCTAGGTATTATAAATTCGTACTTTAAGAAAATAGAATCACATTTGATCACCTTTAGTAGAGGCAGACGCAACACAAAAATTGACTACCTTTTAATGAGGCAAGGAGACCGACGTTGGTGGAAGGACTGCAAAGTCATACCTGGGGAGATAGTTGTGGCTCAATATCGATTTCTGGTAGCAGATATAGGCTTCAAAAATAAGTTGACTGATCAAGAGAGGAAATGTACACCTAGAATTCGATGGGAAATTTATAGGACGGAAATCTTCCATTTTTTTAAGGATAACATCATGTTGCAGACATTGACTCGACTAAATGGGGACTCAACTCAGATATGGGAAGCTATGGCGACAAACATCATTCAAGTAGCAAAGGAGACTCTCGGGGCCACAACTAGAAAGGCAGGTGGGCATAAGGAGTCTTGGTGGTGGTATGAGGTCGTACATGACAATATAAGGGACAAACAAGGTAGTTTTAGAGAGCTTATGAGGTGCACGAATGAGGAGGAGCAAGTGGAATTGAGAGAGACTTACAAAACGGCCAAGAGAGAGGCGAAGAAGGCAGTGTCGGAAGCAAAGTACACGGCCTATAAACGGATTTATGAACGTTTTGAAACAAAAGAGGGGGACACATGTTATGTTTAAGATTGCCAAAGCCAGGGAGCGTAGAAGGCAAGATCTAGGGCATTTGAAGTATATAAAGGATACAGATGGGAATGTCCTAGTTAAGGAGCAAGGCATCAAGCTAAGATGGCAAACCTACTCCCACAACCTTTTTAACAATGGGAGAGATTACCAAGAAGAATATGACAACACAACCTTTCAACGACAACAACCGAATAATTGCTACTGCCGACAGATCACACGGGAAGAGGTACAACACTTAGGAGGATGGGAAGGGCTAAGGCAGTTGGCCCATACAACATACCCATCGAGGTGTGGAAGTGTCTGGAGAAGAAGGAGTCATGTGGTTAACTACTATGTTCAATGTTATCCTCAAATCTGGTAAGATGCCAGACCAGTGGAGGAGGCATCGTAGTCCTTATCTATAAGAACAAAGGAGATGCCCAATGTTGTGGTAACTACCGAGAAATCAAACCACTAAGCCATACTATGAAGTCATGGGAAAGACTGATTGTGCTACAAGTGTCTGTGCGCCTGTGGGGGATACTGATTTGTTCCCCGTGGAGGTAGGCCTTCACCAGGGGTCAACGTTGAGTCTGTTTCTTTTTGCGGTAGTCTTGGATGAGTTGTCAAAGTCGATTCAAGAGACACTCACATGGTGCATGATGTTCCGTAGACGATATTGTGTTAGTTGCTGAGAGAAAACAAGATCTAAACATAAGGCTAGAGGAGTGGCGAACAACCTTAGAGACAAAAGGTTTAAGGATTTGTCGCTCTAAAATGAACCTCCACCGTGATTTTGGTGGGGTAAATGACAATCAGGACTTCCAGATCACCATTTAAGGGCAAATGGTTCCACATGTAACGAAGTTCAAGTATCTAGGATCATTTATTCAGAGTTATGAGGAATTAGACAGTGATGTGGCCCATCGAGTTCAGGTAAGATGGTGTAGATGGAGAGCAACCACATGTATATTGTGCGACAAGAGATTCGAAACTAAATTAAAGGGAAAATTTTATAGGGTCGCAGTTAGACCTACAATGTTATATGAAACAGATTGTTGGGCATCAAGAAGGCACAAGTGCGGTAGATGGAGCTAGCAGAGATAAGAATGCTACGCTGGATGTGTGGGCACATAAGGTTAGACCGAATAAGAAACAATGTGTTTCGGGAGAGATTAGGGGTAGCTAGCATATCTGACAAGATAAGAGAGTGGAGATTGAGATGGTTTGGACATGTGAAGAGAAGACATGCGATGAATTCTGTTAGATCTGTAGTAAACATTACTATATAGGGGACGAGGGGTAGATGCCGACCTAAATTGACTTGGGAAGAGAGGATTATGCACTATTTGCTAGCCCTAAACCTCTCCGAGGACATGGTTGAGGATAAGAATTATTGGAGACATAGAATTAAAGTTAAGGATTTTTAGGGAGAAAGGAACACCTAAGGGGCTTCTTTACCTTATTTTTGGTCACAAACCATCATGTTATTTTCTTTTTATGTATTTTTTTTACCTATTTATGCATTAGTATTATTATTATTACTACGTGCTATTATTATATAATGCTGTTGAACTTTGATTTACTCTTATATTCTCTCATACATATGTTTTTTAGAGTTGAGGGCCTCTCAGGAAGCCACATCTCTATCCCATTGGATAGAGGTACGCTGTGCTTACATACCACCCTCCCCAGACCCTACTTATAGCTTTGCTATTGGTGGGATTCCACTGGATATGATTGATTGATTTATTGATTGATGTACGGGTAGTGTATATATACTAAACATGTACGGATATTCTGGTGTAAGTATAGGTACGTGTGCGTAAAGTGAGAATTGAGTTAGATATCTCAAAAGACCAATCCAAAAGAGAGGGAAAATCATAGAAACTACAATCAAAAGTAAATGAAAAAAAATAAAACCATAGGTTTGAAAACATGTAAAAGCCACATCATATGGGTAACACCTTATCTAACAATCTAATAATACTATTAAAGCATTACAATTGTCCACATGGTAATCAACTAGGCTGTCCACCTATGCATCTAACTCACCATGTTTCCATATTGATCTTTTCCATGTCATCAACTTTCCTTATTTATTTCCACATGTTTTCATTAAAATTTAAAGAATAAATTATCCAACACACGCGGCCCGTTTATTACACCCTACCCGTTTAGATATTATAACCCGATTTCTTATAACCAATTACTGTTTTAATCCATTCTCTCTTAGTGTTTAACTCCTAAACCCTAATTGGTGTATGTCGCCCAACTGATACCCTCCAATGATGATCTTCTTCTCCATTGTTTATAAGATTCTTCGTTCCATCCGTAATCAATGGAGAAACCCCTTTATCAATTACTCAAATAGCCCTAATATTCATTGTACAATACATATTCAATCGTTCATTGTTCAATCGTTGATATACCCAAACATCTCTATCTTCAATCGTTGATAGACCCAATCGTCTCCATCTTCAATCGGTTGGTATGTTAATTTTTTATTTTTTCAAATTTCTATTCTGAATTTGATTTTAGTTTTTTTCAAATCAATTTTAACATTAAACTTATTGGTTATTTCATATTAGTAAGACATTTCATATAGTTGATTAAGAAAATTCCTTATTATTTCGTAAAATATATTTTTTTAATTAACTATGATTCTTATATGCTTACAATGATGATTGAATTTTAACTTTATTATTTCTAATTATTAATAATAGTCAATATATGTTGGTTGGGAAATGTATATAAATTCATAACTGTACTCGAATCTTTAATTTGACTTGAATTACAATATTTTTGAAATTGTCTATTATTATGATGGTCATTTAATGAGTGTAACTTTTTGTAGTTCCAAAAATTACGCTCCTTATTATTAAGTCATTCAAATTTAAATTATATTAATTTAATTTATCAAACCGTAACTGCTAATAAAATTATGCATCCGTATTTTAAATTTTAAAAACTTTATATCAATAAGCAATTAATTGTTGATTTTTAGTATCAATTTTGTTAACATTTTTGTAAACTAATAACTATATTTTATACATTTTTAACTAATACTTTCAAAATTCAAATGGGCTATAATCTTGGTTCAATCTTTTAACCGTTTTAGATACATAATTAAATAATTAATTAATTTATAACAAACTATAATCTTGGTTTAATTTGTTAATGTTTTTGACTTTTGTCAATTCAGCCTAACCTTAATCATCCTAATTTATAAATCATATCATATTTCTTTCAAAATTATATAAGATTTTCATCCCTATATAAGATTGGAGTCATACAACTCATTTTTCACTACGGTCGCATTGCTTGTAACAGCAGTTGCAATATTTTAAGTAGTTCCATTATTCTTTCAAATGCATAACGCTTGAATAGCATATTCAATAGTTTTTTGCTATTAAGCATTTCATAAGAGTATGCATTGTTAAGGATCGTAGGCATCCCACTAAGGATCAATTCAATTGACATGATCTTCATCGATGAAATGGTATTGCTCATGATCATTATTGCTCTGCATGTTCATATGTTGTTTCTTTTTCTAATATTCTACTTAATAAATGTGACTGCAGATTGGGTATATATTAGGTGAAATTTCTGCTAAGTTGAATTGTTTGTCGTGTAAAAAGTTAACGTTTAAAGTTGACATTGTCGACTATAACTTCAAACTTGGTTGTGATGTCTATGAAATTTCCAAGTTAACTGGTTATAATTGCGTTATTTCAAAACTTGGTAAAAGTATCAATGCTACTCAGGTACTAAGAAATATATATTTGTAGCCTTCTAAAAGTGTAACATCGTGAAAGTTTTGGATAAAAAATGCCAAGTTCCAAAAGTTAAATGACCAGATATGACAAATTCTGAACTCCAGGGTTAAAAATGAAAATTTTGTCCTTTTGGCCGATCGCGATACGCGACAGCCTTATGGCCAAAGTCATCGCGTATCACGATGACTCGCTCTGACAGGCGGACACGTAAAGTTCGCCACGTGTCACCACGTGGTAGCCCTAGTGGTGACTTGCCAACCCTACGTTACAATACGCGACGGGGTTCTCTGGTGACCATTGCGTATCGCGATGGGTCCCAGATTTTGCCAATAAATAGCAAGCTCCGGCTCTCTCTCTCTCTCATCACACCAAATTTCATAACACTTTCTCTCACTAAAAACATCTCTCTCACTACCTCGAAGTACGTGCAAACCTTCCTCGATTTCGGTGCCCAGTCTCTCGTGTTTCGTGCCATTAAACCAACAACATCCCAAAGTACCGACGACGTTATCTCGAAGAACGTGCAGCCAAGAGACGTCCCAAAGACCCGCCTCTATAAGCGTGCCGACGTGTGGTGAAGTGTTGGTGCCTCGTTTTGTATGCAAAGTGGTGTTGATCAAGGGTAGCACTAGAAAAGTGAAAGACGTCGAAGTTCTGCTCGATCGTGTACGTTTCTATAAGCCAACCAAGGTAGGCATAATGCCCGAATAAAATAATAATAATAAAGGCTTAAAACCTTAAGTCGAGGATATACTCGATACCTCGAAAAATAACAAAAGAAAACATAAACAAAGAATATAAAAGAAAAGAAATGTGAATTTGATATTATTCTTTGTTATAAATATTATCTAAGTTAATATTATTATTCTTAGATAATAAGTAAAAGAAAAGTATACTTTTCTTAAGGAAGAAGAAACGTAGTGTTTTTAGAAAAGTAAAACAAGTAAAACTAAAGGTTTATCTTGTAAAAGAAAAGAAAAGTAAATAAGTTAAATTACAGAGTTTGAACTTATAAAAGATAAGAAAGAAAAGATACTTTTAAACTAAAGGTTTAAAGTAAAGAAAAGATATTTTGAACTAAAGGTTCATAAAGAAAATATAATCTAGGTAAAGATTATAAAAAGAGACTAGAGGTCTTAAGCCGGATTAAAGATTCGACTAACAAAAGGTTATACTCTTACTATAGGTGTGAGATAGCAAAGAAATGGAAAGACCTAATCAGTGTATTGAAGCTGATCATTTCAAGAAAAGGTGAATACGCCCAACTTTATAAACTTGTTTAATCGAGTCAAAATAAATTGATTACATGAGATTATGTATCTCTAAAACATTATAAACAAAAGTAACTGCTGGCCCTCAGGCTGTCGTGTACGTTTGTTTGGATCCTTACATATGTGGTAAAAAGTCGGTGGGCACACCGTACCACACTTGGTCATGACCTCCGCCACGATGGGCTGGATCTAATTACGTCCGAGTGAGACTGACCATGTGTCGAACGCTGCGGTGTTTGCAGGGGTGCCTTGTGTGTTACTTAAGTTTATAATTGTGTTTTGTTTTAAAAGCTTGATTATTCCTAAACCACGATGGGCTGGACCTAAGTTATGTCTCGAGGGGTAATCAAGTAAAAGAAAATATTTTATGCGTCAGCTTATTCACCTGCATGTGTTGCTGACGTATTTTCTAAACATTTTGCAGGTACTAAAAAATATGAGCTTAGAATGCTCGAAGTGCTATGATATCCGATGGCTCGGATTATTTTGTTAATATAAAAACATGTAATGGTGGTTTAATATAAAGAAGTAACCTTTTGTACAAACAAGTAATACTTTAAACAGGTATTTTATAATCCCGTCTTTTGACTTGTAAATAATAATATTTAAATCCACATACATATAACTTCCACTTTAAACACGTAACTCTGATTTATTTACAAATGTGGTACCAACATATGTGTCATACACCTAGGCCATGGATTGGGGTGTGACAAGTGTTGGTATCAGAGCCATCGATCTTAGCGAATTAGGTATTAAAAGACAATACCTAAGCTTAGATCCAAGTAAATAGGAATATTTTATTACTTGTTTTATTTTAAATGGGGATAAGATAGGCTGGTAAATCTTTTCTATCCATCCTCAATCTAAACCAGCCAACCTATAGATGTCATTCAAGAAGATAATGGATGGATTCATGAGAGACACGAGAAGCGATGGAATTCCCGAACACCTACCGAAGGACAATATGAAGACTACTACGAATCCTTCTTTAATCAATATCACCCGATCGACCGAACCAAACCGGTGTACTTCCCTGGAACCGAACAATGTCCGATCAACTTACCCGATGATCCACCAATACAAAGAAATGATTCCCCAAAACACTCAAGCTATCATCCATCAAGTATACCGATGTATCACCCATCCGACATCCCGACATATCATTTATCCGATATCCCGACATATCATCCGTCCGATGTTCCAACATATCAACCACCCAATCCTCATCCATCATATGTATTCCTCTCCAACAAGCAAATCAAGGAGGAACCTGAGTCTGATTCGTCCGACTGGATGCAATGCCACTCCGACCAAAGAAAATGGCACACTGGAACCTCTACTTTTGATTCAGTTGATTCTCATCCCAACTCTTCAAAGGGACCATCCCAAAAGCCAAGAATGAGAGTTATGATGCCATATGAGAGTGATCGCCTGCATCCTATAGTGAATGAGACCCTGAAGAAGAGGAAGACCCGGAAGAGGAAGAAGACCCCGAGGAGGAAAATCCTAATGAAGTAACAACGCCAATGGAGGAACCGTCTGATTGTGACTGCCCACCTGGACAAGGATGTGTGCAACCGTTCTTCCATAAGAATCCAATCTATGGCTCTGAGGACCCATACATGCAATACCTCCAATAACTCAAGAACAGGTTATCATCAAGTTTCCCACCGTATCAAGGCAAAATTCCGTCAGTCGAAGAACAATCAAACGAGATCCGTGAACAAAATGAAGCAGCTGAAGCTTTCATCAACTACCCATATGACGTTACTTCATCGCCATACCCCAAGAACCATGATGTATATATAAAATTATACATCTTTTAAGCATCAAATAATCTCTAAAAACTGCAACTTCTATCAAATAACATAGCACAGAAGGCTACTTATCTTAATAAAATGTAATTTCAGGTAAACCCAAGCCTCAAACGAAGAAACAAGCGAAAAGACGAAGAAAAACGAAAGAAAACACAATAAAAACAAGAAACACGCCCCCATGCCTCAAGAAACACGCCACCATGCTTCTGAAACAAGAAAAGAAAAAAATCTACAAGAATTTAAGCACATGTCAACAAAAGCACGGGGCCGTGCCTCTTTGGCCACGGGGCTGTGGTCACCTCCAGATAAAGACAAAAAGAATTTAAGCACAAGTCAACAAAAGCACGGGGTCGTGCCTCTTTGGCCACGGGGCCGTGGTCACCTTTAGATAAGACAAAAGCGAATTTAAGCACATGTATAAGCACGGGGGCGTGCCTCTGAAAGCACACCCCCGTGGTGAGTCAACATGTACGATCTGACAACATGCAACTGGGACACGTGGACACGGGCCGTGCTTCTACCTCCAGGCAGCCTATAAATAGTGGCTCTTTTTGCATTTGAGAAGTGTGCTTGAAGTAGAATTCTATACGGTTTTCACTTATAAAAACACCCACTTTACACTCATATTGAAGATCTAGTAAGGAGTTTTAAGGCTTGGAGGTTATCATCATCAACACCATCTTAATCCATCATTAAGAAGGGAGGTTCATCCACATTTGGTTAGATTGTTCTAGTTTAATCATGTGTTTGTTATCATCATCTCTTTTTATGTTCATAACAATGCTCATTATGAGCTAAACTCCTATTACCATCTATAATCTATGGAGAAGCTTTGTTTTACTTGATGATTACATGAAACATGTGGTTTAGTTTGGTATAGTACATGGTTATATTGCAATTATCCATTGATGAAGAAATGTTTTATCACTTTAATTCAATACCTCAAGGTTGATGATTTATAATCATTCATGGTAATTCATGTTCTTGGAAACTAGAAATGGTAAAAAGAATACTTTGATACTTTATTCAAGATAAAACATGGATCCTTATTTTTTATTTAGAAATGATGAGATTGTTGGAATCGATTTGCCCAAGACACATATTAGAGTTGATGTGGCTAGTACGTATTGATCCAAGTCGGGTCATACCCAATAACAAGCTAGACAAACACCACGATATTTATTATTAGATATGATCTAGTTAATAAATATCAACACATAATATTTGAAAATGGTTTTCTAAATATTTGTATTTGTGTGTTAAATAAATTATATGGATAATTTATATTTTGAGAGATGTTATTTAAATTGGTTAAATAACATATTGCGTGTTACTTATGATATGTTTTATAACATAAATATTATAAGTAAATAATTGTAAGTAATTAAAAGGTGATTTGAAATTTGGGTGGGAAAATTCCTCCCTCTTCTCTCTCCTCCTTTTATTTTTTCAAAGCATGCATGGTTGTTGATTGGGAGATAACTTTTCTTGGAGAAAAACAACCATACTCTCTCACACACACATTTCTCTCTCTCTTTTCTCTCCATTCGGAACCGAGTAGAAGAAGAAGAACAAGAACAAGGGTGTTCTTGTAAGTGTTTTGGATCCTAGCAACCTAGGTGTTTGTTGGAGCTTGTCGGGTATACAAGCTTGAGGATTCCTCCTTTGGATTCTAGCCGTTCAACCTCATTCATCTCCTTCGAATCCTTAGACTTGAAGGTATATATGTTAACACTCTATGGTTGTGTTTTGATAGCATGCATATTCGTATATGGATCCGGGTATTGGGTTTAACATAAATGGGTTTATGTGTAATGGTTAACAAGATTTAAATATTTCTTTCCGCTGCGTGTTCCTTAATAAATGGTTATTTTGGACTTTGATAATCTTGCTAAAACCCAACAATGGCATCAAGAGCCGCTTATACGGATACATGCTTCATAGATCTAAAAATTTTCGGGTTTTATGGTGTGGTTCACCATATGGCCGAAAGTTTTTTACCCCTTGGTTCCTCAATATTATACTTTACATGCATGTGATAATCTTGAAGAATTAAGTCATATGGATGATTAATTATTTTGTTTGGACAAAACCCGACACTTTCGGTTTTGTTTCTCTTGGCCGAAAGTTTTATGGGTAAGAGGGGAACCATTTTGGTCTTCTAAGACCTTGCATATTTGGATGTGCATTTGGATGTTCATAACCTAGCCATGACCTTTGGATGTGTGTTTGTGTTGTGATTTATTCGGTTTATTCAATATGGTTGTAATATTCATTTATTTGGGTTTGTAATCTATTTATTCATATCATATTGGTTTGTAATAATAAGTAGATTAGTTGTATTTCTTTTACTAGAGAAAAATGTATTAGGATATATTTTTTTTGTAAAAGAAGAAGCAACAAAGTTACGGTTTTGGTTTTGGGCCTTAATGGACTTCATAGTCCAAGATGGGATTTTAGCCCAATGGCCAAAGCCCAAACTTGGAGGCCCATGGAAGCTAGGAGCTGAAGTTGGAGCCCAATAGGAAGCCCAAATAAAGTGGAAGAGTCACAACATAAGGTGGACACTTGAAGCATATGGATGCAGGATCAAGTGGGAGTTCACCGACACATGCCTTTACTCATTCTCGTCCCTTAGGAGAGACCTTTGACACACTTGTTTCGGTCGACAAGTGTTGTCTCTTTAGGTGGCTATGGTTATGGATATGTGATTATATTTTATGCTTGTATGGTTGTTTTAATTTTATTGTTTTGTCATGTTTGGATGTTAACAATTAAAATCGACAACTATCATAAAAGTGATTCCTTTGAAATTATTAGGTGATAAAATTGGTTTTATTAAGTATTAATGATTTCATAATAAAATGGGTTTTTTAAAAGGAATTTGAAAATTGGTTTTCAAAGGTACCATACATTTGAATGCATGCAAATGGAAGGTACATTATATAGTTTTCCAATCTAGAATTTTGAAAACTAAAAAATCCCTTTTAAAAACAAGTTGAACACCATCCTTTTATACGACAATTAAGTAAGTTGTAGACTTGAATCGTGGAATAGGGTCACCTAACCACATTTAAGAAAACTTGTGATCTTGAGGTGGTTTTACAATACTTTTGGGATGAGGGTCACCTAACCACTTGTATGTGTATACTCACACGTGTGTGTAAGTAGGACGACTTGATTTGAAACCATGTGAATAGAGTCACCGGCACATGGCGTTCAAAGGTGTTGATGGGATTAAACATGTCAACTAAACATATGATGTTTAAGCGATCCCATAAAACTAGAAGTTGCAAAGGGTTGCAATTGTCAAACGTTGACTACCTTGTTAATTTGAATAGTAGGATAGAGGTCACCTAACTACTATTTGAATGAAATGTTGGATTCTAGATTTTAATCAATAATTGTCTTGGAGAAGTTAAAGGGTATTAAAGATTAAAATTTATTGATATCGAAAATACTAAATTGAACTTTGTTAAATTCTTTTATAGATGGCCGCAAACAATCCACAGAACGCTATTATCCCTCATGTGCATAATCTATCACTTAGATCCATTTTGGATAAGGATCGTCTAAACTTTAATAACTTTATGGACTGGTATCGAAACTTGAGAATTGTTCTCAAGCAAGAAAAGAAGTCCTATATATTAGACGATCCTATTCCCGATGAACCCGACGTCAATAACTTGGATGCCTATGCGGATTGGCTGAAATACACCGAAGATTCGGTGGAAGTTCATTGCCTCATGTTGGGAACAATGATTCCTGAGATCCAAAAGGATTTCGAGAATCATGGGGCGTATGATATGATCACCCAACTTAAGGAAATGTTCCTTACTCAAGCAAGGGTGGAGCGCTTCGAAACGGTTCGAGCACTTCATGCATGTCATATGGAAGAAACCCAATCCGTATCATCATATGTGCTTAAGATGAAAAGCCACATTGATCGGCTTGAACGGCTTAACTGTCCCGTCTCAAAAGAGTTAGCCACGGATTTGATACTGAACGGCCTAACTAAAAGGTTTGAGACATTCGTCATGAACTACAACATTAACGGATGGGACAAAAGCATTGGTGAGCTTCACGCAATACTTAAGACAGCCGAAGTCGGCATGGGTAAAAAGGTTTTACCCATTCTTACGATCAATGAGGGTGGCTTGAAGAAGAGGCATCACTCGGAACCAAAGGCAAAGGTTTTCGTTGGTAAAGGGCAAGTCAAGAAGGGGTTCAAGGGAAAGGCAAAGGTGGAACCCAAACCAAAGAAGCTAAAGGTTAGCGCTGAGGATTCGTGCTTTGGTTGTGGGGAGATAGGTCATTGGATGAGAAATTGTCCAACCTATCTCAAGGAGTTGAAAGCTAAGAGGGATGCGGGGCAAACCTCAAGTAAAACTTTCATGATCCATATTGATCTTAATATTATTTCTTCTAACACATGGGTATTGGATACCGGATGTGGAACTCATATATGCAATTCATTGCAGGGGTTCAAAAGAAGAAATATTTCAAGAAAGGAGATATAAGTCTCTTCATGGGCAATGGAGCAAAGGTTGACGTCCAAGCCCAAGGAGATTACGTTTTGAAGCTTCCAAATGGTTTAGAAGTTATTTTGAAAAAAAATTTGTATGCTCCTAGTTTGACTAGGAACATTATCTCCGTTTCTCTTTTAAGACAATGTGGTTATGATTTCAAGATTGTAGACAATGGGTTTTATGTTTTCATGAATGATGTCTTTTATTTTAAAGCAATGCCGTTTAATGGCATTTATGAATTGGTTCATGATAATATATCCATCGATCACTCGTTGTACCAAGCAAGCACCAAAAGACTGAAATTGGATTTGAGTAAAACTTTTCTTTAGCTTTATCTCCTTGGTCATATAAACAAGGATCGCATTCATACACTTCAAAAGAATGGTCTTTTGAAATCAAGTGATGATTCATTTGATGAATGTGAATCTTGTTTATTGGGAAAAATGACCAAAGAACCATTTAGTGGAACTAATGAAAGGGCGAAAGACTTATTAGGTATCATACATTCGGATGTATGTGTTCCTTTTAGGACAATGACAAGGAATGGTGAAAGATACTTCATTACCTTTACCGACGATTATAGTCGCTATGGGTACGTGTTCTTGTTAAGACACAAAAATGAAGCCTTTGAAATGTTCAAAGTCTTCCAAAATGAAGTACAAAATCAACTCAACAAAACAATCAAAGTACTTCGGTCCGATAGAGGAGGTGAATACCTCAATGATGCGTTTATAGATCATCTAAGGAGTTGTGGGATTGTCTCACAACTTACTCCACCCGGAACACCACAACATAATGGTGTGTCTGAAAGGAGGAATCGAACTTTATTGGATATGGTTCGATCCATGATGGCTAGAAGCACATTACCTCTATCATTTTGGGTTTCGCACTGATCTCTGTTGCCCGTATTTTAAATATGGCACCAACCAAGAAAGTGGAAAGGACACCTTTTGAAATATGGCATGGAAAGGTTCCATCATTATCGTATTTAAGGGTATGGGGTTGTGAGGCTTATGTTAAGATCTACACCCCAGAAAAACTTGAAAGCCGATCCACTAAGTGTATCTTTGTAGGATATCCCGAAGATTCGATGGGATATTACTTCTACAATCCAAATGAGCATAAAGTGTTTATAGCTCGCAAGGCTAAGTTCTTGGAAAGAAGGTTCCTTATGGAAGGAACTAATAGAACTATGGAACTCGAGGAGGATCGAGAACCACAAGCCGATACACGTTTGGTTGACACTAGTAATCAACAAGAGGTTGTTCATGATGATCAAATGGTTGATCAAAACACACAAAACGTTCGCAAATCTAGTAGAATTAGCACTCCACCTGAAAGATATGGAAATGACATTATATTACTATTTGATGACATATTACTATTTGGAAATGATATTCCAAACTTGGAAGGTGTTTGCCTGGCTTGGAAGTTGTTTTTCCATCAAGGATCTTGGTGAGGCCGCCTATATTCTGGGAATAAGGATCTATAGGGATAGATCAAGGCGGTTGATAGGTTTGAATCAAAGTGCATACATTGACAAGATCTTGAAAAGGTTCAAGATGGAAAACTCTAAGAAAGGTTTGGTACCTATTCAAAGAGGAACAATATTGAGTGCTTCTCAATGTCCAAGCTCAAAGGATGAGCAAGACAAATGAATGGAATCCCATATGCATCTGCTATAGGATCCATTATGTATGCCATGATTTGCACCAGACCGGATGTGTCATGCGCTTTGAGCATGACAAGTAGATACCAGCAAAATCCGGGAACTAACCATTGGATGACGGTTAAGAGCATATTGAAAAACCTTAGGAGGACTAAGGATATGTTTCTAATATATGGCTCTGGTGAGGAGGAACTCGTTGTAAAGGGTTACACGGATGCGAGTTTCCAAACTGATCGAGATGATTCTCGATCACAATCGGGATATGTCTTCGTTCTAAATGGTGGTGCTGTCTCTTGGAAGAACGCAAAACAAGACGTGGTAGCCTTGTCCACCACTGAATCAGAATACATCGCCGCCTCCTTGGCAGCTCAAGAAGCTACGTGGATTAGAAAGTTCATTGCCGATCTAGGGGTAGTCCGTATCATTCAGGACCCTCTAGAAATCTTTTGTTACAACAAGGGTGCGATTGCTCAAATTAAGGAACCTCGTGAACATCAAAAGACTAGGCACATTGAGCGGAGATTCAACTACATAAGGGATGAAGTTGAAAAGGGAAAGATATGTATTCGCAAAGTTCACACTGATCAAAACATTGCGGATCCACTCACGAAGCTCCTTGAAAGGCCGAAGCATGAGGGTCATACTTGTGCCTTAGGGCTTCGATATTCTAGTGATTGGATTTGATCTATTTTGTATTTGGATATCGGAACAATGTTATTTTGGCACATTCATATGATTATGGTTTATGATTATGCTTTTGAGTTATGTTCCATTTTAGCATGTTTAAATCCGTGAATAATTAGATTATTCTAAATGTCCGTAGTCGATCATACTTGTGGGAACAAATATGAAGGTAAGACTATTATGAACTTGGATTGGTAGATATTCATAAGGTATGAATATAGCAAAGGGTTTGCTGCCAAGGTTCATAGATATTTATGGGATAAATATTGGACTGACCCCCCCTCAATTTTACTGCATGGAATCCTTGTGATTTGTGATCATAAGTAAATTTGAGTAAAGGAGAACATCATAGTATCCTCCAACCTGAGATACATATTGGGTCTTGATATTCATCGACTATTATACTTTGACTTAGTTCTTCGCTGCTCTGAAACATGTCAGTACATAAGGCTAAGCTCAAGTATAGTACAAGGTGATAGTGAGAGACGTATGTAGTCAATAAGGGATTTGTCCCTCTTATTCGTTGATAGTTAAATGTCTAAGGCCTGAAAAGTTAAATCGATAGAGAATGATCACTCTGTGTCTCTGGATTTAACATGACATTTGTGAGAAAAGGATAAATGATAGTTTCACCTAAATCATTTTCAAGTATGGGACTTGAAGGGGATGATGTTATTGAATGGCACTTCGTCATGCGTATTAGGGATAGTAAACCGTTGCTAGGCGGTATTTGCTATTTGCATCAATCTTCTATACATCTTGTGCAAGTGGGAGATTATTGGAATCGATCTGCCCAAGACACATATTAGAGTTGATGTGGTTAGTACGTATTGATCCAAGTCGGGTCATACCCAATAACAAGCTAGACAAACACCACGATATTTATTATTAGATATGATCTAGTTAATAAATATCAACACTTATAATATTTGAAAATGGTTTTCTAAATGTTTGCATTTGTGTGTTCAATAAATTATATGGATAATTATATTTTGAGAGATGTTATTTAAATTGGTTAAATAACATATTGCATGTTACTTATGATATGTTTTATAACATAAATACTATAAGTAAATAATTGTAAGTAATTTAAAGGTGATTTGAAATTTGGGTGGAAAAATCCTCTTCTCTCTCCTCCTTTTATTCTTTCAAAGCATGCATGGTTGTTGCTTGAGAGATAACTTTTCTTGGAGAAAAACAACCATACTCTCTCACACACACATTGCTCTCTCTCTTTTCTCTCCATTCGGAACCGAGAAGAAGAAGAAGAAGAACAAGGGTGTTCTTGCAAGTGTTTTGGATCCTAGCAACCTAGGTGTTTGTTGGAGCTTGTCGGGTATACAAGCTTGAGGATTTCTCCTTTGGATTCTATCCGTTCAACCTCATTCATCTCCTTCGAATCCGTAGACTTGAAGGTATATATGTTAACATCTATGGTTGTGTTTTGATAGCATGCATATTCGTATATGGATCCGGGTATTGGTTTTAACATAAATGGGTTTATGTGTAATGGTTAACAAGATTTAAATATTTTTTTCCGATGCGGTTTCCTTAATAAATGGTTATTTTGGACTTTGATAATCTTGCTAAAACCCAACAGAGATATAAGCTATGATCTATTTCTCTAGTTTTAATAATTTTGAAATAACATTGTTAACACGATTGCTTAGGTTATCATACTAGTTAAAGAAATCATATGTTAATGGAATGTGTATTTATAATCTAATTAAATCAACCAAGGGGAGGTTGTGTGAGTTAACTACAACCACTAGAAGTTGTTAGGAATGGTATTTGAGAAATCGAAGTCAATCCTAATCGTTCTATTATAACAAACTGCTTGTCTACTTAAATTGACATTCTCGTGGTAGCATGACATTAGGAAAGGATGGAATTTAAAATGCGCATGTTACTTTCTTTTAAGTCATAGAATATATTCACTTAAAAATGAGGGGACTATTCATCATATATTATTAGGACAACTCTACCACATGTTCATTTAATAATCATCAAGGAATAACGGAGTGGATCATTGATATTAGATGGTAAACCTTCATATAATTGAATTACTCACTTAGAAACTTTTTTCTTGTCACCTAAATATTATATATAAGTATTTATATTTTATAAAAAGTTTAAAAATCAACCCCAAAATGATTAAAGCCTCCGATTAAAGTAAAACGACGATTCATTATAGAAACATTTGTGTCCACGGATCGATACTTGGTTCTTACCAATACTATTCAACATATACGATAGGTACACTTGCCTATTTTGCGCGTGTTTAGTCTTAGTATAAATCACTTTTATAAATTTAAAAACACGATCTTGTGCAAAAGTTAAAACCCCATTCTCTTACATTTATTAACACAACACGCACTGCATCAAACCACTACGACATCGTTATGATGGGGTACCGCGATCCGCCACCTCGATATGGATACCCGAACGAGATCTCACAGTCCCAAGAGGAGCATCTTGATAGGGCCATGCATGAGACTGATGATCTAAGAAAGAAGGTAGCTGTTGATGAAGCCAAGAGGAAAAAGATAGGAAATAAGCTTCTTCGAAAGTGCAACAAGATGATCAAGATAGTGAAGAAATTCATGAGAGATTAAGAGATGATATGTTTAATGTGTTGTTGTAATGGTTATAATGTAGGAATAAGGATAGGAAAATATATATATATATATATATATATATATCAAGTGAATATATATATATATATATGTGTATGTGTGTGTGTGTGTTTGTAATAATATATATATATATCACTTATGATATATATGTGAAATAAATGAAATGAATAAAATGTGTGATTGAGAAAAGATCGTAATTTAAATTTCAGCAATGTCGAATCAAAACGATGCTGAAGCTTCTCAAAAGGAAGGAGAAAATAGAAAATAAAAAGAAAAAGAATAAGAACAAATTCCAGAAAAATACATGAACCAAATCCAGAAAATGATAAAAGAAGCCGTGAGAGCTGAATCCCAAGTTAGAACCCAATCTAGGCAATCTCAATCTGTTGAACCATCTCGAAAATCTGTCTAATCTCGTCCTAAACCGTCTCATTTCGAAGAGAGCGTTCACGAGTCCAATGCTGATGGTGATGTTGAACGAAAGTTTAAGAAGTTGAAAATAAATAGTTGTTCTTTTAAAGACTTTAAAAACTTTGGACCAAAAGAATTCTATGGCGACAAGGGCGCCATTGTGACTGTGAGATGGTTTGAGGAGATGGAGTCAATTGTGATAATAAGTAAGTGTTTTGAACAAGTAACGATTCAATATTCGGCCCAAATGTTCAAGGGTGAAGCTTTAGAGTGGTGAAATACTCTGATAATGAGCAAGGAAGACAAGTACTATACAATCTGATGTGGGAAGAGTTCAAGGAGATGATGATGGCAAAGTTCTACAATGCATGATACAGATCAAATCCAAACAAAGTTCCTAAATCATAGAGTTGTAGGAACCAATCTTCGAGAATACAACATGAAATTTCATGAATATTGTCATCTAGTGCCCCAGCTGGTAACCCCCGAGTCCAGCAAAGTCACTCGTTATATTTGGGGACTTCCGCGGGAAATCCGCTACATGGTAAGGTCTCACCTTCCACAAACCGCCGACTCCGCAATGGAATTGGCTAGTTATCTGATAAGCGGCCTTGTCCGCAACAAGGAAGAAGATAAGAAGGTTGTGCCATATCACGACCAAAAGTAGACCGGTGGAAACGCCCGCTTCAAGGGCAAAGGCATAGATCAACACAAGTCTGGATTCAATTCCAAATACGCACAATGCAAGACATGCAAAAAGTACCACAAGGGTAAATGCCACTTCGCTCCGTCCTCTACCACAACCGTCTGCGACTCATGTCACAGACCTGGCCATGCAACTGTCGACTGCTGGAAGAAGACGATGACTTGCTTCAATTGCAAGGAAATGGGTCACTTAGGCTTTGAGTGCCCTAATAACAAACCCGCTGGTGGTGGTGCGGGTGGAAGTGGCCAAACAAAGAAGGGTAATGCAAGAGTTTTCTTGCTCGACACCAAAAAGGCGGCCGGCATGCCGGAAACCATCACCGATACGTTCTTAGTTAACGACACGTATGCTAGAGTTTTGTTCGATTTAGGTGCCAGCATAAGTTTTGTAGATTATAGCTTTTGTAGTCTATTAAACGAAAATTTAACGGAACTAAATAAAACTCTAAGCGTCGAGACCGCTAGTGGCGAAATCGTTAAAATCTCTGAAGCTCTAGAAAACGGAAAAATCCTATTAGCTGGTTAGGTTCTGCCTATCAATTGTTGCCAATGACTCTTCCTGGTTTTGACATTGTACTTGGTATGGATTGGTTATCCAACAACCATGCTCTTATCATTTGTAATAGCAAAACCGTCAAACTTCGAGCCCCTGATAAACGAACCATTCGAATTGAAGGGGACAAAGACGCTGGCCAAGTTAGCATAATTTCTATGATTAGGGCTAACAAATGTTTAAATCAAGGATGCTTAGCATTCATGGCCTATGTCACCGAAGAATCCAAACCCAAAGAAATAAAAGACGTACCAATCGTTTCTGTATACTCTGACGTCATCCCCGACGAATTACCTGGAATCCCTCCCGATAGAGAAGTCGAGTTTAGGATCGATCTTGTGCCTGGAACCACACTAATTTTCAAAGCCCCTTATCGTCTAGCTCCAACCGAAATGAAGGAATTGAAGAAAAAACTTGACGAGCTGCTCGAGAAAGGTTTCATTCGACCAAGTTTTTCGCCGTGGGGAGCGCCAATTCTATTCGTCAAAAAGAAAGATGGATCAATGCGCATGTGTATCGACTACCAAGCCTTAAATAAAGTCACTATCAAGAATCGATATCCACTCCCTCGAATCGACGATCTTTTCGACCAACTCCAAGGTGCAAGATTTTTCTCTAAAATCGATATGCGTTCTAGTTACCATCAACTCAAAATTCAATCCGAAGACATTCCGAAAACCACGTTTCGAACAAGGATGGACATTATGAGTTCACGGTCATTCCGTTTGGTCTCACTAATGCCCCAGCCGTGTTTATGGGCATTATGAATCGAATATGTAAACCATACTTAGATAAATTTGTTATTGTATTCATCGACGATATCCTTATTTACTCTAAGTCTAAGGATGATCATGAAACTCACCTTCGAACCTTACTTGAATTACTTAGAACCGAGAAGTTGTACGCCAAATTCTCGTAGTGCGAATTTTCGCTTCACGAAGTGCAATTTCTTGGACACATCATAAACGTGAATGGTATTCAAGCGGACCCCGCTAACATTGAAGTTATCTCGAAGTAGGAAATTCCAAAGTCGCCAACCGAGATCCGAAGTTTCTTAGGTTTGGCCGGCTATTATCGTAGGTTCGTTGAAAACATCT